>NC_143259.1:68241718-68544748 GCF_984573655.1 Nuphar pumila | reverse complement strand
CTTCATCTAGCCGATTTTTCAAGTTTGTCATAAGTGTCCTTGGTGTTGTTTTACAGAAATTCCAATAAAGAAAGTGTTCATTTTGATTCATCTTAGTCGGTTTTGTGTGTGGGTTGCATTTGATTTTAATTGAAAATAAAAATCCAAAAAATCGACTAGACTTATTCTAGTCGATTCTTGATTTTTACAAAAATATTTTTCTGTTTTGATATTTTTGTTTTGTCCAGCATGTGTCTTGTATTGTGTTGCTGAAAATCTCATTAGGAAATTTCATTTTAGTTTATTCTAAGTCGTGGGTTGTGTTTATGTTTCGTTTTGATTTTATTTTTGAAAAAGAAAAAAATCGGCTAGAGATATTCTAGCCGATCTTTGTATTATTGTTAAAAGGGTGTTTAGAGTGGTAAGGCGTGTTGTTTACGGTGTGTTTAGTCTGTTAACAGTAGCATAAATTGGTGTTAGTCATTCATTGTGTTAGGATTGATTTACTTAAATTGTTTTAATCATTTTTCGTTTTTGGTGTTTGAGTGTATTATTGAAAATTATAAAAATCCAAGTTTTCTTTATTTTTATGTTTTTAATTCCAGCATAGTGGTGTTCTTGTTAGCTTTTTGTGTAATTAGGAGTCATTTGTATTATTTTCTAAGTTAGTTTTATCAAAATAGTGTTATCCAGTTTCATTGCTTTTTATTAATTTACAAATTTTATTTTTTATTATTTTATTTTTTTCGTATGGTTCTCCTTCTTCCCCAAGGTGGGGCGGCAGCCATTAGAGCTCCCCTTGAGCTCTTGGTCGATTTTTTTTTAGTAAGTTTTAATTGAGTTAGGTAAGTGTAATTAGGTTGTCTAAATTCAATGTATTAGGGTTTATTGCTTTAGACGTTTTTAGGAGCCATTTAATTGAGTTTTGGAATTCGTTGTAGACCATTTAAGTTTCTTTTAGAAAATTGTGTTTTCCCTTTAGGTCCTTTCATTACCCTAGGTAGATATTAATGTAGTTAGAGTATAATAACTTTAATTAGAGTGGACGATTTTTGAGAAGGAGGGTACACAAGTAATTAAGGTTGAGAACGTTTTTGGAAAAATTGACTCCTCTAATTTCGTGAAAAGCAATTTAAGAAGGTTTGAATTTGGATATCCCTCCAAAATAGAGAGGAATTAATGTTTACAATTAATTCGGGAAACAAAATTTGAAATTTCCAATTTCCTTCTAAAAGAGGTGCACACGATTTTAAGAAAGGAATAAAAGCTAATTAAAGTTTTGTTGGAAGGATAAAACCGTGTGAGTCTCTAGGTTGGATTGTTTCAATTCCCAAATTGATTTGTAAAACCCAAGAAGGAAACGTATCAAATCCTTTGAGTTGGATAGTTTTACTTTCTCCACTTTCCAAGTTGATTTTTAAAGGTCATTAAATATTTCAACTCCTCTCTAGGTTGGACGGTTTTACCTCTTCAACTTTCTAAATTGGTTATTAATTGTAATTAAGAGGGTTATTGGTTTTCCCAAAATCGTGTCTAGTAAAACCACACCTAGGTCGAGTCTTAGACCAAAGCCTAACCTTAGTCGAGCCTAGGTCGAGTCAACTCTAGTCTAAGTCAAACCTAACCTAGGTTAAACCAAGTTGAGTCAACCTTACCCAAGTTAAACCAACCCTATCCAAGGCAAACCGAGTCTACTTAAGTCAACCGAACCTAGTTGACTAAGTTAACCCAAACCCGAACCCAACTAGTTAGGTCAAAACTAAACCTAGTCAAAGACCTAGACTTAGTTTGAGTCGACCCTTAGTCTAAACCAAGTTGAGTCAACCTTAGTCAAACCCAATCCAACCTTAGCTAAGGTCAAACCAAGTCCACCTAAGTCAACCGAACCTAGTTGACTAAGGTAACCCAAACCCAAACCTAGCCGAGCCCATACTAGTCCGAGTCGAGTCAAACCTTAGCTCGAGCCTACCTAATCCAATCCGAGTTCAACCATGACCCAAACCCTAGTCTAAACCTAGTGGGTCAACCGAGTTTACCTTATCCTATTCGAACCTAAACCGAGTTGAGTCAAACCTAACTCGAGCCTACCCAAGTTAACCCCCCTCAGCTAAGCCTAAACCGAGTCCATTGGAGTCAATCGACCCTAGTCCTAGTCGAACCCATGTCCTATTGTTCCATTTTAGTCCCCTAATTTTTTATTTACTTATAATGATTTTAGATTAGCTAATGTAGTTATCTCTTTAATTGTTTAGCTAAAATTTCTAATTGTCGATTTGATTGGTGTTTGTTAGTTTACCGGTTGTTGATTAGTTAGTTAGTATAGTTAGTTTATAGAGCATATATCATTTAGTCATATATTTAACTATACTATTTAGTGTATTGATTGTGATTGCATTAGTATTTCATTTAGTGCGTAGTCATAACATGCATGTCATATTTCGTGTAGAGTTCATTTAGCTTCATTATAGTTAGCATCTGCATATAATCAGTTATATAGGATTAATTAAGTTTGCCTTGCATGTAGATTACATTCTTAGAGAGTAAAATAGTTCAAATAGTGAATAGTGCACTCAAATCAAAACCAGATTTTTACCCTGTCGTACCAGCCTTATTTTCTGTACAAAAATTCTGTGTTTTCCAAAAAAATTTATTCTATTCACTTGTTAGACGTGTTGTTTGACTGCAGACCAAATTTCAGCTCATTCGGAGTTGATTTGGTCTGATTTTTAAGCATTTTGTGAAAACCGCTTTTTCTGGTATTTTAATTTCGGGACTTTCGATATCCTGATTTTTCCCAGTTTTGAAACGCTTATATCTGGAGTTCCAGATACTGTTTTTCAATTCTGTAAAAACTGTCAGATTGTTTAATCTGTCAGTTGTAGAACAGAACAAATTTCGAGAAAATCGGACCTCGTTTGCCCTGTCAAACAGTGGTTTTTCGATAACCTGTCAGAATGCTATTTTACACTAGTTAGGGGCAGTTTCGTAATTTTCTTATTTTCGGCAATTTAGACTTGTTTTCAATAATTTCTGCATTTTAGGAGTTGCATCATCATCATACAGCATTAGTAGAGTTAAATTGGTTAATTTTAGAATTAATTTAGTATTTTATTTAATTTTTGCTTGATAAATAGCATTTGTTTTGTAATTTTCGTAAAATTAGAAATAGTTTTAGTTATTGTTTTAATTGTTAGAATAGAAAACTAACTTTGTATTTTTCTGCATTTTTAGGTTGAAAAGCATATTTAGTGTCCAGGGTTATTGACCAAGTGAGAAGATTCTCTACGTGGCGAAAAGACGGAAATACCCTTGGCGTGGAGCAGAAGACTGATTGCTTGATTATTTTTTTTTTTAGTGACTATTTGTAGTTGTATTAACTTTATAATTGTAGATTGATATTTGTCATTAATAAATTAAATTTTCTAGAGATATTGTATTTAATTCCTGTTCCCTGAGGATTCGACCCGTACTTACCACTTTGTGGAAAGTCGGTTTTTATATTTTTGGTTGACGATTTTCCAAAGTTTATTGAAAATAATTGTTTAAAAAAAAGCTCACTTCAAAATATCAACCAAATTTTGGCGCCGTTGCCGGGGAACGGCGAATTAATTACTTTATTTCTTAGAGTTTGATTTATTAATTTGTTTAGTTAGCTAATTAGTTGTTTTATTTTTAGTTAGTAGGATTAGTAAGTGAATATAGGATTAACATAGTTAGTAAATATAGGATTCACGTTCTGTCTTTCTAGGATTCATTTGAAATTCATTCTGCAAGGAGCGATTAGACAGGTGGGTTTTAGAAAAACTTAGTTTGTGATTTCCTGTATTTATCTTTTCAGTACTTTAGAGTAGTTTAATTTGTTATTTCATTTACTTAGATAGATCATTCTGACATAATTAGTTTAGCATATTTGTTTAGTAGTTGTTTATTTTGTGTTATTTACATTATAGTACCTGTGTAGTTTAGATTTAGAGTTAGGTTGTTTGCTTACGTCTGGTATTAGTACCAGTGTATGCAGGGTCGACGAGGTCTAGGAACCCCATTACACCCATTTGTTGACAACCCAGAGAGAACTTTACATTCTCATCGAAGTTCGGCAACAATGGCTGACATGGATCCTCCACCTCCACCCCCAGTTCTTTCACGCCCTCTGCGGGAATACTTCATTCCCACAGACTATGTTCAGGCATCCTGCATTCGGAGACCCGATGTAGGAGCGCCGCATTATGAGATTAAGGCCAGCATTATTCAGATGCTTCCATCCTTTTATGGTCTTAGTCATGAGGATCCCTACCGACACTTAGATGAATTCCTCGAAATCTGTTCTACTGTTAAGATACAGAATTTTGATGATGATGCTTTAAGGTTGACTCTATTCCCCTTTTCATTGAAGGACAAAGCCAAGTATTGGCTAAAGTCCTTAGATTCTGTAGAAATAGAGTCATGGGATCAATTGCAATAGGAGTTTCTTCGGAAATATTTTCCCATTGGTCGTACGAACCAATATCGTAGAGCCATCACTAGCTTTTCAGAGCTAGATGGTGAGCGCTTTCATGAGACCTGGGAGAGAATGAAGGATCTCCTCAGGAAATGTCCCCATCATCAGGTGCCGAAATGGCAACTGGTGCAGAGCTTCTACGATGGATTGTCTGACAAGAATCGTCAGATGATCGACTCTTCATGTGGAGGGACATTCATGCTGAAGAGCGAGGATGAAGCATGGAGGTTATTTGATACATTGGCCGAGAATTCTCTCCACCATGCTTCGAGCTCTCATTCTGATAGAGCCACACCTAGCATTCAGAAGAAAGCTGGTGTTCTTGAAGTTGGTCCATCTACTGCACTACAGTGCAAGGTAGACATGATTGCTCATAAGCTAGACCAGCTTCTCTCAGGACCATCCACTACACAGCAGGTGTGTACTCTTTGTGCCAGTCCGGCACACGAGATCACTGAGTGCCCTTCGGCAGCTCAGTACCCTGAATTTGTTCAAGAACAAGTTCAGGCAGCTCAGGGTTACGTCAGACCGCCGAATAACCCATTTTCATCAACATACAATCCGGGTTGGCGTAACCATCCCAATTTTTCATGGAAGAATCCACAGTCTTCCATGCAGATGCCTACATCCTCTCAGCCAGTTCGGCAGCCATCTTTTACTCAGTCATTTCAAAGACCGAACTATGCTCAGTCTTCTTCTTCTTCTGTTACTTCCCCAATTCAGCAGGAGTCTGCCCCGCAGACATCTTTTGAGGAGAGACTTCTCCAGGCATTCCAAGAGGTGAAAACCTCTAATCAGAACGCCTTCGAGAAGTGTAGCCAGATTTTGAGCTCGCATACGCAGTCCATTGCGAAATTAGAGTCGCAAATGGGACAGTTAGCTGAGGCTATTAGTAGGAGACCCGAAGGTACATTGCCGAGTCAAGCTGTCATGAACCCGAAGGGCAAGGACCAGATGACTAGAGGCCTATTTCATACTGAGACACAGCAGCAGGCCAAATCGGTTATGGCCCTGAGGAGTGGACGTGAGTATCACGTCGAGAGCAGAGAGCGAGAGAGTAGAGAGAGGATAGAGGAGCCAGAGACCATTGTTTCACCTACGTCGGCTCAATCATCATCCCCATCCCCATCATCACCTTCACCATCTTCATCATCTTCATCCTCAGAGAAGAAGAAGAAGGATAGGAGTGAGCCTTCTCACAAAGAGGAGGAGCCAGCAGAGTATATTCCCCCACCACCCTATCCCAAAGCATTAGAGTCTCCTGGTTATAGAGGGAAGCAAGGTGCGAAGATCCAGGACATGCTTGACATCTTCAAGCATGTGCAGATCAACCTACCTTTGCTCGATGCGATTCAGCAAGTGCCGGCATATGCCAAATTCCTGAAGGAACTATGTACGCAGAAGCGTAAATCTAGAGAAAGAGTTCCTAACAGGGTCCATTTGACTGAGCAGGTGAGTTCAGTACTTCAGCATCAGACACCACCAAAGCTCAAGGACCCTGGAGCCCCTATCATTGTGTGTACCATATGGAATATTCGGATAGAACGCGCATTGCTCGATCTTGGAGCAAGCGTGAACATTCTGCCCGGATATTTCTTTGATTCTTTTGGGCTAGGAGAGATGAGATCGACTCCGATTACACTGCAGCTGGCAGATCGTTCCGTCAAGGTACCGAGAGGTGTCTTGGAGGACGTGCTAGTTAAGGTGGATGACTTTTATTTTCCAGTCGATTTCATTATTCTTGATATGGAAGGAGTAGACAGCCAGCACCAGACTCCGATTATTTTAGGCAGACCATTCTTGGCGACTGTCAATGCGTGCATCAACTGTAGGACCGGAACCATGGATCTCTCATTCGGCAATCGAAAGGTCAAGCTGAATATTTTCAATGCCGCAATGGGACCAGCAAGAGACATGGACTGCTTTCATGTAGACATTGCACATGAGTTAGTGGAGGAGCAGCCCGAGTTGTACCTTACTGAGGATTCTTTAGATTTGTACCATATAGAGAAGAATAGCGGTGTAGATAGTGTAGATGTGGCTAGAGTGTCGTCAGAGAGACCACCTTGGGGAGCTGTCAGGGAGCCTCTTCCACCACTTGCGGAGACCCCCGCCAAGTCTTCGATCGAGTCACCTCCGAAACTTGAGCTGAAACCCTTACCAGATTCACTCAAGTATGCATACCTCGGAGATGATGAGACTCTGTCTGTGATCATCTCGTCTTTGCTCACTGAGGAGCAGGAACAGAAATTACTGACTCTTCTTCGAGAGCACAAGGCAGCGATTGGCTGGGGAGTTACTGATCTGAAGGGCATTGATCCTTCATTTTGCATGCATAGAATCTATTGTAATGAGGAAGTCAAGCCATTTAGGGATATGCAGAGAAGGCTAAATCCCAACATGAAGGAAGTGGTGAAGAAAGAGGTGGTGAAGTGGTTGGATGCCGGAATCATTTACCCTATTTCTGATAGTCAGTGGGTCAGTCCGATTCAGGTTGTGCCGAAGAAGTCAGGACTCACTGTGGTTGAGAACGAGAAGGGTAAGAGAATTCCGATGAGGACCACTACAGGATGGCGAGTCTACATCGATTATAGGAAACTGAATATGGCAACTAGGAAAGATCATTTCCCATTGCCATTCATTGATCAGATCTTAGAGAGACTCGCAGGGCAGAGCTACTACTACTTTCTAGATGGATATTCAGGATACAATCAGGTAGCTGTCCATCTTGACGACCAGGAGAAGACCACGTTTACATGTCCTTATGGCACCTTCGTGTTTAGACGTATGCCGTTCGGGCTCTGTAATGCCCTGGCTACTTTTCAGAGGTGCATGCTTGCTATCTTCTCGGACATGATTGATGATGTGATGGAAGTTTTTATGGACGACTTTTCAGTTTATGGCTCTTCTTTTGAAGATTGCCTCCAAAAACTTGCTCGAGTACTGAGTAGGTGTGCGGAGACCAATCTCGTCCTGAGTTGGGAAAAGAGTCATTTTATGGTCCAGGAGGGGATTGTGCTAGGACACATTGTGTCCAAGCGTGGTATTGAGGTTGACAGAGCGAAGGTGGAATCCATTTCCCGTTTGACTCCACCCACCTCTGTGAGGCAGATTCGATCATTTTTAGGGCATGCAGGTTTTTACAGGCGGTTCATAAAAGATTTCAGCAAAATCTCTCGACCGCTTTGCACATTATTGGAGAAAGACCAGCCCTTTGTTTTCGGTGAGGATTGTATGAAGGCCTTTGAGATTCTCAAAGAGGCCTTGATTACTGCACCTATTTTGAGACCTCCAGATTGGACTCTCCCATTTGAGATTATGTGTGATGCATCTGATTACGCTATGGGGGCTATTTTAGGACAACGCATTGATAGGAAACCCTATATGATCTATTATGCAAGTAGAACTCTGTCTGATGCCCAGATGAATTATACTACAACAGAGAAGGAACTACTTGCGGTAGTTTTTGCATTGGATAAATTTAGGTCCTATTTACTCGGTTCGAAGGTGGTTGTCTATTCTGACCATTCTGCATTGAAATATTTGTTGAATAAGAAAGACACCAAACCGAGATTGATTCGTTGGGTCCTACTACTACAGGAGTTTGATCTCGAGATCCGAGATAAGAAGGGAAGTGAGAATGTAGTAGCAGACCATCTTTCCAGACTGATCGTGGAGACCACGCAGGATCAAAAGCCGATCAGCGATTCTTTCCCCGACGAGCAGATCATGTCAGTTAGTACATCGCAGTTACCCTGGTTTGCAGATATTGTGAACTATCTAGTTTCGAGGCAGATACCTGATCATTGGAACAAGAATGAGCGTGAGAGATTCCTATCTCAGGTGAGGCACTATTATTGGGATGAACCAGAGTTGTTCAAATACTGTGCAGATCAGATCATTAGGAGATGTGTTCCGGAGGAGGAGTACCAGTCCATTTTGAATTTTTCCCATTCGTTAGCTTGTGGAGGGCAATTTAGTAGTAGGAAGACAGCTGCAAAAGTTTTGCAGTCAGGATTTTATTGGCCCACACTCCACAGGGATGCTCATGAGTTCTGTAGGCGATGCCTGCGATGTCAGCAGATTGGGAACATGTCCAAGAGGGACATGATGCCCTTGCTTCTGATTTTGATAGTCGAGATTTTTGATGTTTGGGGCATTGATTTCATGGGACCATTTCCGCCTTCATTCGGAAATTTATACATTCTGGTGGTGGTTGATTATGTGTCCAAGTGGGTCGAGGCTGTGGCAACCAAGACCAATGATCATAGAGTAGTGCTTAAGTTCATTAAGCACAACATTTTCAATCGTTTTGGGGTGCCACGTGCGATGATTAGCGATGGTGGCAAGCATTTTAGGAATATACAGATAGCTTCTCTGTTGAGAAGATATTCTGTCAATCATAGATTCACCACTCCATATCATCCGCAGACTAGTGGACAGGTTGAAGTGTCCAATAGGGAGATTAAGCGAATTTTAGAGAAGACAGTTCGTCCGGACCGCAAGGATTGGTCCCAGCGCTTAGATGATGCACTTTGGGCATATAGAACTGCATTTAAGACTCCCATTGGCATGTCCCCGTATCGCCTTGTATTCGGGAAAGCATGCCATCTTCCTGTTGAGCTAGAGCATAGAGCGTATTGGGCTATCAAGAAATTGAATTTTGACCTCACCCAGGCTGGCAAAGAGAGAGCACTGCAGCTCTCAGAATTAGAGGAACTCAGGAATGATGCATATGAGAATGCCAAATTATACAAAGCTCGCACAAAAGCATTTCATGATAAGCATATTGTCAGAAAAGTTTTTGAGCCAGATCAGAAAGTGTGGTTATATAATTCTCGTTTACATTTATTCCCAGGGAAGTTAAGATCGAGATGGACAGGTCCGTACATTGTGAAAGAAGTATTTCCCCATGGAGCAGTGACACTATTCGATCCTATGACCCAAGGTACATTCAAGGTAAATGGGCAAAGACTGAAGCCATTCATTTCAGATGCCTTGCAGGATGGTGAGTGTGAGATAGTGCATCTCACAAAGGCATGAGGGTTCGACCAGAGGGATGTATCATATGTACATTATTTCTTTTTCATTTCAGAGTTTTTATTTATTTAGTATTTCATTTCACATGTGCTAATTTGTGTTTTGATGTATGCAGGATGAACTTAACAATTAGTGTATCAATTACCAGGTACAGAGAAGAGCTTTCAAAGAATTCAAGGATCAGAGGAAAATCAACTTCAGAAGTACAGAGAAAATCAGGTTGTATCTATCCTTTCTCCCATATTTTTGTTAGTGTCTTTTAGTGTGCATTTGCATTACATTTTTATTCATTTTGTATGCCACTAGGGACAGTGTCATTCAAGCATGGGGGGGTGGTTTAGATGCATGCACACAAAAATTTAAAAAAAAATTGTATGACTGGTAATCAAAGTAGGCATTTGAGAACAAAGTGTAGCATATATGATTGTTTTTTACATAATCTAACAGTTTATAAATTTTTAAGCCCCATAAAAAATTTTTATTTTCTGAACTGAGTCAAATAGAGTAGTATTCATGAGAAAATTCAAAGAAAAGATAGTATTTGATTGTTCAAAAATTTTGAATCACTTTAGTATAAGTATGCACAGTATGTTTTCTGAAAGAAATAAGCAATGGAAAGATGTGTTTGAAAAATGAGTTTAAAAGAATAGAGCTACGTTTAGTTGTTGATGTCTTCGTGAATCCTAGTAGTAGAACTCAGACACGAGATGAAGTGTTTGAGTATCTTAACGAAAAGGATAACGAAGGAGATCATCTTCTTGTCTAAGTCGATATCTGTGGCCTTTGTAGTTCGAGTAAGTAGAATCTGAAGGGTGTTTTACACCTGGTGCCCCAAAGCCAACTGGTTTGGGAGCCACTGGTTTGAAAGCTTGTTACATGGACTGCATAGAAAGCCTAAGAGATAGAGACAGTGCACAGGACGAGAGGAAGACTATACGTAAACTATTAGAATAGAAGGTCTAGTGACTCGAGCAATTAAGTCTGAGGGATACTCTGTATCTAGTGCCCTAAGGTCGGCCGACTTGGGAGTCACTGACCCAAAGCTCGCTACACGGGTCACGGAAACTGACTATTTGAAATAGTGCTCATATGAGAAGAATGCGCAAGAGATCAAAAGTTGAAAAAAAAAAAAAGAGTGAAAATGAAAGAAAAAGAATGTGCTGAATGAGAAAATTTTCATTGCTTAAGCATACATGTGTATTACTGTGCAGAAAATATACAAGTGAGAATAAATGAGTAGAACATGAGAATATTTGACCTTCAGAGAAAAATCATGAACTAACTACAATATTCGAAAAGTGAAGAAAAAGAATTTTTACTGTGGTGGCATGAGATTTTTAAACCTGTTTTGAGAATGTCAATTACATGAAATATTTATTACAACTGCATTCTTAAGAGCCTAATATTTTTGAAAAATCATCCTCGCATTTCATTGATGTTTGTGGGTAGCATCTCTGCAAACCCTCACGAGACCTTACTCGTCCACTAGTGTAAGCTAGGGGTTTAAAGGGCTTGTTGCATACACTAAATGCAACCGTGATTCCTACGAAAGTAAGTTAGTATTATGCATTCATGCTTAGCATTTCTTGTCTTCAGTGCATATCATGATTAGGGTTTGTTAAGGGACTAACAAACATTCAAGCATGGGGGTATTTGATGATGCATGAAATGCACATCATGTAAACAAGTCTTTCATGCATTTTGTATCATGTTTAAGGTTTTAAACCCATGTTTAGATGTGTTTTGATAGTAAGGGGCTATGGTTCGAATTTCAGAAAAATCGGAGTTAAAATGAGAGAGTTATGGCTATTTCAGTGTTTGGGCACGGATTTCGAGGTTGATCGGATCCATATCCGACTCAATTAGGTTAATTGGACCTTGGATCAACTCTTTAAAAGTCTAAAACCCAACCCACACGCCTATCCAGATCCATTTCAAAAAGTTTTTTTGAAAACCCCCCAGAAAGAGGCGCCTAGAAAATATATTTTTTATAACATTGTTTTTGCAAATTCCAAAAAGTATAAATATACTTTTTAGAGAAGCCCTAGGCGTCTTTGGCTGTGTTTGGACGCCCCCTACAGTGACTCTACAGCAGCAGCTCCTTCCTCTCCATCTTCCCCACGTGTTGGCCATTGAAGACCGATCTATGCTTGATTATCAAGCATATTTTCAAGCTTTCTTTGGTTTCTTTTCATTTCTTTCTTATTTCTTGCTGTCTTTTCACCATTTTTCTGTATTTTTGCAGGGGTAGCAGAGGTGGAGACCATTAACCTTGGGCGGGAGTGCGCAACACACCACCAAGGTGAGCCGGCCCTACCTCCATCCGGCTTTCTACACCCTCCGATCGCGAATCGGCTCACATTCCATCGTCGGTGGATCTCCAACGTGTAGCAGCTGCAAAAGGTACCAATTTTGGTGAAGTACAGCATTCTCGAACTGTATAGGACGTCCATCTCCAGTCACGGTCCGCTCTTCTTCATCCCCCCGATCGTCGGATCTTCCAAAGAGGTAGGTCTTCTTCTTCCTTCTCTTCTAGATAAAACCGATTTGTGTGTGGATTTTGTTGTGTTATTTTCTGTGTGTTTCTTAGTTTTTTTTTTTTTGTTTCAACCTTAGAGTAGTATTCGTGCATAGACCAGCACGTTAGATTAGGTTTATGTGTTTGGTTGATTCGTTGGAATCGAGTTTTTATTGATTTTTCATCTTTTTTATAAAAATCGTCTAGATCTTCATCTAGCCGATTTTTCAAGTTTGTCATAAGTGTCCTTGGTGTTGTTTTACAGAAATTCCAATAAAGAAAGTGTTCATTTTGATTCATCTTAGTCGGTTTTGTGTGTGGGTTGCATTTGATTTTAATTGAAAATAAAAATCCAAAAAATTGGCTAGACTTATTCTAGTCGATTCTTGATTTTTACAAAAATATTTTTCTGTTTTGATATTTTTGTTTTGTCCAGCATGTGTCTTGTATTGTGTTGCTGAAAATCTCATTAGGAAATTTCATTTTAGTTTATTCTAAGTCGTGGGTTGTGTTTATGTTTCGTTTTGATTTTATTTTTGAAAAAGAAAAAAATCGGCTAGAGATATTCTAGCCGATCTTTGTATTATTGTTAAAAGGGTGTTTAGAGTGGTAAGGCGTGTTGTTTACGGTGTGTTTAGTCTGTTAACAGTAGCATAAATTGGTGTTAGTCATTCATTGTGTTAGGATTGATTTACTTAAATTGTTTTAATCATTTTTCGTTTTTGGTGTTTGAGTGTATTATTGAAAATTATAAAAATCCAAGTTTTCTTTATTTTTATGTTTTTAATTCCAGCATAGTGGTGTTCTTGTTAGCTTTTTGTGTAATTAGGAGTCATTTGTATTATTTTCTAAGTTAGTTTTATCAAAATAGTGTTATCCAGTTTCATTGCTTTTTATTAATTTACAAATTTTATTTTTTATTATTTTATTTTTTTCGTATGGTTCTCCTTCTTCCCCAAGGTGGGGCGGCAGCCATTAGAGCTCCCCTTGAGCTCTTGGTCGATTTTTTTTTAGTAAGTTTTAATTGAGTTAGGTAAGTGTAATTAGGTTGTCTAAATTCAATGTATTAGGGTTTATTGCTTTAGACGTTTTTAGGAGCCATTTAATTGAGTTTTGGAATTCGTTGTAGACCATTTAAGTTTCTTTTAGAAAATTGTGTTTTCCCTTTAGGTCCTTTCATTACCCTAGGTAGATATTAATGTAGTTAGAGTATAATAACTTTAATTAGAGTGGACGATTTTTGAGAAGGAGGGTACACAAGTAATTAAGGTTGAGAACGTTTTTGGAAAAATTGACTCCTCTAATTTCGTGAAAAGCAATTTAAGAAGGTTTGAATTTGGATATCCCTCCAAAATAGAGAGGAATTAATGTTTACAATTAATTCGGGAAACAAAATTTGAAATTTCCAATTTCCTTCTAAAAGAGGTGCACACGATTTTAAGAAAGGAATAAAAGCTAATTAAAGTTTTGTTGGAAGGATAAAACCGTGTGAGTCTCTAGGTTGGATTGTTTCAATTCCCAAATTGATTTGTAAAACCCAAGAAGGAAACGTATCAAATCCTTTGAGTTGGATAGTTTTACTTTCTCCACTTTCCAAGTTGATTTTTAAAGGTCATTAAATATTTCAACTCCTCTCTAGGTTGGACGGTTTTACCTCTTCAACTTTCTAAATTGGTTATTAATTGTAATTAAGAGGGTTATTGGTTTTCCCAAAATCGTGTCTAGTAAAACCACACCTAGGTCGAGTCTTAGACCAAAGCCTAACCTTAGTCGAGCCTAGGTCGAGTCAACTCTAGTCTAAGTCAAACCTAACCTAGGTTAAACCAAGTTGAGTCAACCTTACCCAAGTTAAACCAACCCTATCCAAGGCAAACCGAGTCTACTTAAGTCAACCGAACCTAGTTGACTAAGTTAACCCAAACCCGAACCCAACTAGTTAGGTCAAAACTAAACCTAGTCAAAGACCTAGACTTAGTTTGAGTCGACCCTTAGTCTAAACCAAGTTGAGTCAACCTTAGTCAAACCCAATCCAACCTTAGCTAAGGTCAAACCAAGTCCACCTAAGTCAACCGAACCTAGTTGACTAAGGTAACCCAAACCCAAACCTAGCTGAGCCCATACTAGTCCAAGTCGAGTCAAACCTTAGCTTGAGCCTACCTAATCCAATCCGAGTTCAACCATGACCCAAACCCTAGTCTAAACCTAGTGGGTCAACCGAGTTTACCTTATCCTATTCGAACCTAAACCGAGTTGAGTCAAACCTAACTCGAGCCTACCCAAGTTAACCCCCTTAGCTAAGCCTAAACCGAGTCCATTGGAGTCAATCGACCCTAGTCCTAGTCGAACCCATGTCCTATTGTTCCATTTTAGTCCCCTAATTTTTTATTTACTTATAATGATTTTAGATTAGCTAATGTAGTTATCTCTTTAATTGTTTAGCTAAAATTTCTAATTGTCGATTTGATTGGTGTTTGTTAGTTTACCGGTTGTTGATTAGTTAGTTAGTATAGTTAGTTTATAGAGCATATATCATTTAGTCATATATTTAACTATACTATTTAGTGTATTGATTGTGATTTCATTAGTATTTCATTTAGTGCGTAGTCATAACATGCATGTCATATTTCGTGTAGAGTTCATTTAGCTTCATTATAGTTAGCATCTGCATATAATCAGTTATATAGGATTAATTAAGTTTGCCTTGCATGTAGATTACATTCTTAGAGAGTAAAATAGTTCAAATAGTGAATAGTGCACTCAAATCAAAACCAGATTTTTACCCTGTCGTACCAGCCTTATTTTCTGTACAAAAATTCCGTGTTTTCCAAACAATTTTATTCTATTCACTTGCTAGACGTGTTGTTTGACTGCAGACCAAATTTCAGCTCATTCGAAGTTGATTTGGTCTGATTTTTAAGCGTTTTGTGAAAACCGCTTTTTCTGGTTTTTTAATTTCGGGACTTTCGATATCCTGATTTTTCCCAGTTTTGAAACACTTATATCTGGAGTTCCAGATACTGTTTTTCAATTCTGTAAAAACTGTCAGATTGTTTAATCTGTCAGTTGCAGAACAGAACAAATTTCGGGAAAATCGGACCTTGTTTGATCTGTCAAACAGTGGTTTTCCAATAACCTGTCAGAATGCTATTTTACACTAGTTAGGGGCAGTTTCGTAATTTTCTTATTTTCGGCAATTTAGACTTGTTTTCAATAATTTCTGCATTTTAGGAGTTGCATCATCATCATACAGCATTAGTAGAGTTAAATTGGTTAATTTTAGAATTAATTTAGTATTTTATTTAATTTTTGCTTGATAAATAACATTTGTTTTGTAATTTTCGTAAAATTAGAAATAGTTTTAGTTATTGTTTTAATTGTTAGAATAGAAAACTAACTTTGTATTTTTCTGCATTTTTATGTTGAAAAGCATATTTAGTGTCCAGGGTTATTGACCAAGTGAGAAGATTCTCTACGTGGCGAAAAGACGGAAATACCCTTGGCGTGGAGCAGAAGACTGATTGCTTGATTACTTTTTTTTTAGTGATTATTTGTAGTTGTATTAACTTTATAATTGTAGATTGATATTTGTCATTAATAAATTAAATTTTCTAGAGATATTGTATTTAATTCCTGTTCCCTGAGGATTCGACCCGTACTTACCACTTTGTGGAAAGTCGGTTTTTATATTTTTGGTTGACGATTTTCCAAAGTTTATTGAAAATAATTGTTTAAAAAAAAGGTCACTTCAAAATATCAACCAACCCACAATTTTTCAGTTCAACTCTGAATAAATTCTTGAGGTATTTTCCAGTGAAAAATAGTGTTTTTACCGTAAAGCGAATTAAACCGATTCTTGCGATCCAAATATACTTAGGATATTCGTATCTTCACGAATATATGCTCAAACACTCTGGAGGTCATAACTTCCTACCTGATCGAAATCAAAAGATTTTCACAAGCCAACTTTCTTAGTTACATCAATACGAAGATAATGGCCTACTTAGAAATTTTCGGAAAAAAATGCCGAAAACTCAAGTTTTTTGCGGGACTCGCAAAAATATTGGTGGGACCCACAGAAATATTCCTCAGAAAATATTCTAGAATATTCTAAAATATTCCAGGACCTTCCAGAGAATATTCCATAGAATATTCCATAGAATATTCCTTCTGGATAAGATCAAGCTGGATTTCTGAAAAAGCCAAAGGGAAAAAGGGTCAAATGGGTTGCTTAGCCCCTAAGCAACCTCCCCTATAAATAGAGGAGCCCCCGCCTTTAGAAAAAATCGCCTCCCCCCCCACCCCCTTTGCCTTCTCTCTCTCCTCCTTTTTCCAAACCTCCCCTACCTAGCCCAGTATCTGAGCCTACCTGACCTGGTCCTAACCCACCTGACCTAGGTTTGAACCTACCTGACCTAAGTCCAAACCCATTTGACTTGACTTGAACCTGGTTTGGTTCAAAGTCAAAGTCCAAGTCCTTTTTCATCTGAAGTTTGAAGTTGATCATTTTCGGAGTCGAGCCTCGTTCGAAGCATTCCGGAGTCGTTTCTTCCACGAATTGAAGTAAGCTCGCTTCATTAATCCATCTCTCTCAAGTATTTGATTGTTTATATATCGCATATACTTTCTGAAGTAGTATCTTGCTTTAGTTCTTGATTGAGCCCTTTTTGGACACTTCGGTGTTCACCCGCTCATCTCGTAACTATCGTCGGATATATATGTTTAAATATGCGGTATATGCGTTCTTCAAAATGATATCTCGCTTTAGTTCTTGGTTGATCCCTTTAGATCACTTAGGTGTTCACCCACTCGCCTCGTAACTATCGTTGGATGCGGATCTAGGTGTATATCTGTTGATTCTGCCGACGCGTCCTATATCGCACAGGCTATGTAATTTACCTTTGTTGTCGCGTCGTATAATGTCAAGGCTCTTTGCTTTCTGCAATTTCCAATTACTGCACTTCCGATTATGCATTTACTTACGTCGTCGTGTTGAATGACACCAAGGCTCCTGCTTTATGCAAATATATATGTAGAATATTTCGTTCAGTTACACACCCTGAACAATAGTATATGCATTTCTTTACGCCGCCGCTGTATAAAGCATAGGCTTCTCCTTATACTAAATATATGGCGCGTAAATGAGCGTTCAAATGGAGATCAACTCCAAATCGCCAATGCGATCCCCTTACCGCTCCTCGTTCAAGATTCTGCTTGACGAATGAAGCCCCTATTGGAAAGGCTTCGCTTTTTGGCAAAATGCTCTTGATGTAAAGACTAAGTCAATTACGTATGGCCTGGCTATGGCCCAGGGTTCCTACAACCTTGATGGATGCAAAGTACGCACAACGGTGCGCATCCATTTCCCGAGTTAAAGCTTAGCGATTTCCCACCAAAAGGGGAGATGCCGCTGAAATGGATAAAAGAAAACGCACGCTTTCTCTGTTAAAGAGAGGAAGTGCTCCTGAAATTCCTGAAGGAGCTAAGAATAGCTCAAAAAGAATGTAGCAGGAGTGCTACCCAGTTCATGAAACGCCTTCTACAATGTAGAAAGGTTCGTCACATCACTGCCGGTAGAGCAGAGAAGGTGCTGACAGAATGGTTGGCAAAAGAGCTGCCAGAACCAGTTAAGTGGCATAACGATGTCGTTTGTTGGAACAATGTCAGAATGACTCATCTCCCTTACACCTGCAAGGGCGCCATACTTGTAAGAGTCGTTGCGCCAAAGTAGTGGTAGCGCCTTGACAAGGTACTGATCTCGTTGCGTAAAAATACGCCGAGTAACCGATCTGTAGAGATCGAGTCATGTGCATGCTCATTGAGAATTATCAAACAACCAGACTCGTAAGGGCCGCTGAGTTGGAGTGTATTGTTTCTACCGAAAAAGGTGAAGTGCTCGTCAAGGCCGATGTGCCGAGAGCAGTGTTAAGCATGCATATGAATAAAACCTTTGTTCCACGGTGAAAGTCGTGTGGTTGATTGGGGTCGGGTACATACTTCTCAAAGGCTGCCCTATAGGCATGCAATGTTCGTCAAGTAATTGTAAGACCGGCAGGCCTCTTTCAGAATTTCTCACCGAGGAAGACGGTGATGGCGCAACCTTGAGTGACATATATTTCACCCAAACCTGATAGAGTTCATTGATGGCCTCCGTCACTCAGAGGTATGGAGGTCGTGGTTATCCTTAAATATCTAAGGATTGAACCCAACTACTGCAGTGGCAGAATACATTCGAATACCTAGTAAGGATCTCTTCTGGTATATTGTACCGTCCTACTAGAGGGATGGGGTCAACAGGCCTCTGAGGTATCTAAAATACATAGAATAATCAACCCTCAGATCATCACGTTGTCGCCCAGATATGAGTCCCCTAAGCCTAGGGGGAGGTGCAATTATCGAAACAAAGCATTAGCTTAGGTGCATCGATACTTTGAATGTATGCGTGTATGGACGTTGTTGAGTCAGTCCTGCATAACCTTTGTGAAGGTGTCATGGTCGGTATACTACTGGACCGATTGGGAAAGAACCCAAATGATATCCGTACGACTAAGCGAAGCTCGGAGAGCTGTCCTTAGATTCGTAGGATACGGATGTGCCAAGCAGAAAGGCTTGAGCTAGACATCCATCCGTGACCCTGAAGAGGTCAAAGCTAAGTCGTGAAGACTTAAACGGTTATTCTAAATCACAGCCCTGGAGAGGCTTATGCGAAGTCATGAAGACTTGCGTGGATGTTCAACTCATAGCCCTAAGGAGGCTCTTGCGATATACGCTAAGTCTTGGAGGCTTGAGCATCGTTATTACGAGTTGCGACCCTGAGTGGTCTACGCATTTACTTGAGTTGAATGGACGTGTGATTGCTTGCTTACCAGACCATCAGTGGTTCTGACCCCGTTTAATGGGGATTTCAGGTGTTGGATCTGCATGGCGATATGCGGAGCATGGCAGCATCAAGTTCCAGGGTTTCTCTAGACAGAGTTGTACTGCTTCCTTTTATTGAACCTATACTGCTTTTCTAAGCAGTGATGTTGTAATAAACATGTGGTTTTCGATAAAAGGGAACACTTTGGTGGTCAATGAGTTGCTTGGCCACATACCTGCAACGTGCTCGGAGTTTTTTAAAACCGACGACTCATTATCGTCTGATTCCACTGCTAAAAGCTTTTCTAAGTTCCGCTGCAAAGAAAAAAAAAAGAAATTCATGAAAATTTTAACTTAGCTTTGTTTTGGAAATCCGGGGCGTTACAGAATTGGTATCAGAGCAAGAGTCTTAGAAACCTGGTTCGAGATCCGTCTTGTTCACGATATCGCACTGTAAGTATATTTTATACTTCTTGTTCTGATCTGGGTGCATCTTTGTATAGATAGCAACTCACGACTCACAAGGCTACTGCTATCATTGCGGGATTATGCACGATGAGTGGGTGTGCCCATATGAGGTCAAAGACTATCAGTTTTATGGCGAAGAGGGGCATTCCGCCAACGAATGCCAAATGAAACACACCACCGATATGGGTCGGCGGGGATCGCTTGGTCTTAAGGATGAGACCTCGCGTGTTAGTGGACCACATTACTCCAGTAGGGGGAGTAGCCATACCCCAGCAACTTCAGATGAACTACCATCTCTGGTAGAATTTGACTGGAACTTCCTTAAGGGATTCGGTCAATCGCAAGGCTATCAACATGCATCATGTATGCCTAGCTTGCACAATCGGGATGAGGGATGCAACAACTCCTTCTATAATCCCATTATGATTTTGGATTCCTCGAATCATAGTGCTATTATATGGGAGAACGGAGCGGCTTCACAAACGCTGAGCCTAAATGGACAAGGAGAGGGATACAACTCCTATTATCCCGTTATGATCTCGGACTCCCCGAGTCATAATGATACTGAATGGGCAAGTGGACCGGCATCACTGATCTACCCACAAGATTCGCTTGAGAGTGCGGAAGTGCCGCCCAAGCCAAAACTAGTTGTGCCTGCACCAAGGAAATGTGGAAGCAAACGATACTTCGGGTTGTTTGGGTCAAGAAAGAAATTCAGTTCTTAGGAGAGACTGGTAATGTTTTGGAGCCAATAGACTCATGTATACAGTTTCTCAACGTCTAAAAGTCTGCCAGTGTGGCATGACATTTTGTTTAAGGCGATGCTTGTGTAAATATGATGTATATTAAGTAAATAAATCTTTGCTTAAGTATATACATTGAGAAACTAAAACACGTTGCTTGTATGTGATAGATAAATGGCTTATACGACGAGGAGAACCATGCCGAGCGAGGAGTCTCATACTCAAGGATTCGTGCTGGAAACACTCAACAATCTGGTTACTGCCATCCATGAAACAAGGTCAGAACCAGTCGTATCTCGAAATGAGAACCTTGGGGGAATAACCTATGAAAAATTCCTCAAGCTCGATCCGCCAGTCTTCGCCGATAGAGCCGATCCTGAACTAGCAGAAAGTTGGATCGAAGAGACAGAACGTGCCTTCCTGGTACTGGGAGTACCAGAAGAAAAGAAGACCAACTTTGGCACGTACAGGCTGAAAGACAATGCACGAAAATGGTGGGATACCACTAAGATTATCCAGTTCTTGGAAGTTGAAGTCATTCCTTGGACTGACTTCCGAAGAGCTTTCATGGATAATTATTTCCCGTTACACTCCAGAAACAAGAAAAAAATGGAGTTTCTGGAATTAGAGCAGGGTGGCATGAGTCTGATTGACTATACCACCAAATTTCAAAACCTTGAGCGGTACTGCTCCCGGTTATTTGAGACCGACCAAGAAAGGGCCAACAAGTATATCAACGGACTGCGAGAAGGGCTAAGATCACGGGTTATCACCAGCATGCCCCAAACTTTTCAAACTGTTGTGGCAGCAACTTCGAAAATACAAGTGGATTGGGAGCGATCAAAAGTGATCATAGCAAAGAGGCCCGTAGTTGATGGTGGGAACAAGAAGAGAACGTTCCCAAGTGGCCAGAGTTCACGACAACCCTTTCAAAAGAAAAGGTTCTAAGGTGGGAATGTTACTCAATAGGTTGTGAGGCCAAGGAAGAACATGGCTCCAAACAATCTGCAGTCCAACCCAAACTGCCCAAAATGCCATGTGAATCACGCAAGAGGACCATGTCCATGTGACACAGGTGGTTGCTTCTACTATGGCAAAGTAGGCCACATTGCAAGGCAGTTTCAGAAAGAAGCTTGCAGATGAGCAAAGGAGGAATGCCGGATCTGCCAGACCCTCTCAACAAATACCACAGCGAACGCAAGTCCAACGACCCCCGCCTAGAGTAGAACAAAGGCCTGTTGCAGGTCGTGTATACGCTGTAACGACTGAACAAGTCGAAATCGGTGACCTCATTGAAGGCACCGTACCTATTAATGGACATGCAACTTACGTCTTGTTTGATTGTGGTGCTACTTATACCTTTATCTCCGATGATTTCACCGAACAACTCCACGCCTCGGTGCAACCGGTGGATAAAATGATCGAAGTATACAATCTGTTGGGTTCACGCACCAAATGTATCCATTGCATCAAGAATTTGGATATAGAGATAGTTGGGCAACACTTGCTTACTGATGCCATCTTAATCGATATGGTACAGTACGATGTCATTCTGGGAATGAATTGGTTAGCCCAGAACCATGCCAGGATCTTATGCCGAGAGGGCAGGGTGATTCTATCACGACCGGGAATGCCTAAGATAGAATACCGGATATCCAAGCCAGTTCCACAAAAGCGGCTTATATCAGCTCTTAAGGTACAAAAATACCTTATGAAGGGTTGTGTAGCCTTTCTACTTAACCTTTCAGCTGAAGGCTCAAATATCAAATCCCTTGAGAGTTTGGAAGTGGTTCGGGAGTTTCCCGAAGTGTTTCCTAAGGAATTGCCAGGACTTCCACCACTTCGTGAGGTTGAATTTGGAATTCAATCCTTACCTGGAACTGCACCAATATCCAAAGCCCCATATTGTATGGCGCTAGCTGAACTCAGTGAGTTGAAGTGTCAGTTGGAGGAACTGATGGAACAAGGGTTCATCCGACTAAGTATGTCACTATGGGGAGCCTCGGTGCTGTTTGTAAAGAAGAAGGATGGATCCCTTCAGTTATGCATTGATTATCTGATGCTTAACCAGGCAACCATTAAAAATAAGTATCTGCTGCCTCGGATTAAGGACTTATTCGATCAGCTCAGAACAATGAGAGTGTTCTCCAAGATCGACCTCAGGTCTGGGTACCATCAGCTCAGAGTTAAGGAAGAGGATATACCTAAGACTGCCTTCAGAACGAGATATGGCCATTATGAGTTCGTAGTAATGCCCTTCAGACTCACTAATGCACCTGCTGTCTTTATGGACCTGATGAACCGAGTGTTCAAGCCATACTTAGACACGTTTGTCATTGTCTTCATCAATGACATTCTCGTATATTCAGAGAATGAGGAACAGCATAAGGAGCACTTGAGAATCGTCTTGAAAACCCTTCAAGATAATCAGCTTTATGCCAAGTTTTCAAAATGTGAATTCTGGCTAGACAAAGTGATGTTCCTTGGTCATGTAATCTCAAAAGATGGAATCGCAGTAGATCCTGCGAAGGTCGAAGCTGTGATAGACTGGAAGCAGCCAGAAAATATCACTGAGGTCCGCAGCTTCCTTGGACTTGCCGGATATTATCGGAAGTTCATACAAGACTTCTCCCGAATCGCCGTACCGATGACAAAATTATTGAAAAAGGGAGTCAAGTTCGAATGGACTGACCAGTGTAAGGAGTGCTTTGAGGTTCTCAAACAGAGGCTTACCACTGCCACTGTCCTTACCTTACCTTCTAGTCAGGGAGGCTTTGTTGCTTATACCGATGCCTCAGGAACAAGTCTGGGTTGCATGTTGATGCAGCATGGCAAAGTAATTGCCTATGCATCCCGTCAGTTGAGAATTCATGAGAAAAACTATCCAACCCACGATCTTGAGCTTGCCGTGGTAGTATTCGCACTTAAAATCTGGCGACACTACCTTTATGGAGAGAAATTTGAGGTCATGCCGGACCATAAAAGCTTAAAATACCTCTTTTCTCAAAAAGAACTTAATATGCGACAACGGCGATGGCTGGAATTCCTCAAGGACTATGAATTCACACTTTCCTATCACCCTGGTGTGAACACCCCAAATTTTTCAAAATCTTTTAAAAAATCCCTTTTTATCTCTGATTTCATTTTCGGAGCAATTGAGTCGCTTTTAAATCTAAATTCCAGTTCATTTCTCAAGTTTTACTGAAATCAAATTCATCTTATATATCTGACTTGATTTCGGATCCAGATCCATTGTCAAGATCCAAATCTAAGCCTCGTTGTCCAAATTTTAAATTACAGAAAATACCAAAAATAATTTTTAAATAACTCGGACAGTCCATCCGACATCCAAGTGGATCCATCATATTGTATTTCTCGATTCAAGTTTCAAAACTCGAACCTTTTCTCAAAACTCAGGTCCAAACCCGTTTTCTTCCAAAATTGCTCACAAAACCTTTCCTTTGTAAATATTTTTGAAATTATTTTTTTAGAATTTCATTCCAAAAAATACAGAAAATGTCAAGAAAAAAAAAACAAAAAAATAAAGAAAATAGGAAAAGAAGAAACACAAAAACAACCTTTTGAAAACACCTTTTTGAAAATCAAGTTTTATGAAAACATTTTTTAGCAAAAATTTGTTAAAAACCTCTTTTTTTGTAAAATCCCGAAAATGAAGGAGGCCCTGTTGTAAATCTGTTTCTAGGGTTTTTGAAAACCTTTCGTAAAGAAAAGAGGGTGGCGCCTCTTTCGCAAACCATCAGCTTCTCTTCCCCTCCAGCAGAACTCCAGCCGAACCCTCATCGCACGCCCCCATGTGCGACCTCCTCACCATCTCCCGTTCATTCCCTAACAACCTTCATCTCCTCCTCTGTAAGCCCATCATCGCCAACCGAAGACCTTCTCGAACCTCCTTCCTCCTCTTTAAAAAAGCACGAATAGGGAAAGGTTCAAGGATCCGCCTTCACCTCCCCATCTCGATGATCTCCTTCTTCTTCCCCCCTTTCCTCTTTTCCATGATTTCTTCCTCTCTTTTTATTTCCCCTGGTTTCACCCCCCCCCCCCCCCCCCCCCCTCGCAGCAACAAGAACGATAGGTAAGTAGTCGTCTTCCTCTCCTTTTTTTGTGAAACTTTTTTTTTTATCATTTTTTTTTCTTTTTTTTTATTCCTCGTTCTCTTTTATCCAAAGGCACGAACAGTGGGATCAAACCGCATATAGCAGTGTTGACCCACCTGCTGCCACAGCAAGGGAACGACTCGTTCCAACAATTTTTTTTCTCTATATTTATTACTTTTGTTTATTTCCTTTTCGATTTACATATGCTCGATCGTTTGTCCATTCGGTGTCCTCTTGAAGTAGCAACTGTCCAGCTCCTTCGGTTGTCTAATTTGTAGGTAGTAATCTCATTTACACCATGGTATATAGAAGTTACCGTATTAGATTTCGAAGGTCATGTTCATTCCTGTATCAGTTATATTTTGCCTTTAATATCATGATTCTGTATTTTTTTTTTTTTGAAGTCGATTACGGCATCTCATTGTTTGGCAATCTGTTTCCTTATTTTGTGAAGCTTTCCATTTATTGTTATCTAACATTTATTTCAATAACTTGTTTGATTTCATCTCCGTTTCAATATCACAAGATATATCTGATTGTAATTTTCCACTTCATTTTCTGTTGAATTTCTTATGGTTGTTTTTCCCTTGATTTTCGGTTTTATTTGAATCTGTATTCAGATTTACCTTCATCTCCCATTGTTAATCCCTGTATTAACCCCATCCGTTGCATTATATGGTGGGTTCTTTATTTAATTACTGATGTATGGCTCAAAAGTGTTAGTTCATTATACTTCCCCTTTTCTTGCAATTGAAGTCGTTGAGGTTATCTCCTTCATCCCCCAGCGTTCTGTTTTGACCCATGACTTGCAAGATCTGAAGAATCATAGGTAAGACGAATGTGGTGTACTTGCTTTGCCTCCTGAAGGAGGATGGCTCGAGTGGTGAGATACAAAATCTGTGAAGGAAGAGGTTTGGGTTATTGTCCGTGTTGTCTTGGAACAAATGAATATATGGATCAGGAGGTTTTACTTCATGAAGATGGTAGAAGACTAGATTAGATACTGATACATCTACAGGCTCCCATGATCTGCTCATGCCAAAGTAGGTCAGCCAGCTCTTCCAGTTGAGATTTGCAGGGGGCGAGGATTAACCTGCAACATCCACAATGCAGAACATTTCAGATGCTCGGCATAGAACCAAATGCTGGAATAAAGCAACCATCCAGTCCTCTTTCCTCAGGATCGCTTAATCCATCATTTGCTAAAACAGGTGAGTTTTCTTTATGCTCTTAAACCCAATATTATTTTATAAATGTCGAATAGATGCCACTTCTATCCAATATTGTTTGCTTCATTCTTTTCCTTTTTTTTTTCTTCTTTTGAACAACATTTCATCGTTACATTTATTTCTCTCTGATTAAGTGGTCACTCATGAGGTGCCTCAGTGGGTTTGTCATTTGGTTTATTAACTATCTGTTATGGCATATAAGGATATTAGATCTGATTTTCATCTACGAGTATCCAAATGAGTGTATTATCATGCCTAAAGGATGGGATGGGTCCAAGACATGAAGATCATATACCTAGGAAGGAGGTTGCTGATGAAACATATTCAGCAAATCACATTACATTTTATAGTTCAAGGCCCTGGACCACTTTTAAAATTTTCAAAACCCTTCCTTGTTGTGGGCGTCTCAAGTTATGTGTAAGATCTCAGTCTCTTCTCGGGAAATGGATCTCTAGAAGGCTCTCAAGGGTCTGAGGCAAAACATCTTGAGACATATGGCCGATGCTGAGATAAAATGCATTCTCTGTTGTCCACTTACAGTAGCACTACCTGCTACACCCTAACCCCTGTTATGCTCCATCCATAGCATTATGGCACCTGCTCCAGCAGAGCAATATCCCTCTACTGACTGCGTATTACAGCCCAGCAGCAACCAAATGCTCAAACTAAGACACCTGCATCCGGGCGATCTCCTACAACTACCTGTATTCATCCCATCCATTGCCTTGCTATCTTAATTCTACTTACTCTCCAGTTCGTGGCTGTTTGTTTGCAGAAGCTAAAGATGACCTGTGGTCGCTGGTAATGCTGGCAGCAGAAGCTCACCTCTGCAAAATTCTAGGTGCGCTATTTCTGGCCATTGGAAAGTCATTCATTGAATAAATTTGAGAAAGTGTGGCAAGATGTCATCAACAAAGTAGGAGGCAGACCTACCTCTTATATAATTTATGTGATGTTTGGAAGAACCTTGGTTGTTCCTGAGAGCTGTCATGGTGCAACAAGATTCACCTTCGACTATCTTTGTGGTCAGCCGGTAGTAAACTTGCATTCCTGTTCAAATCATATGTTAATAGTTGGCTTTTGTAATGTTGTAGTAGCCCGCTTAGAACATCCTCCTGGTTTTCGAGCTCAATTTAACAATTAGTAGAAATAGGAAGCTTTTATCAGTTCTTTTTTGTTTTTTAGGTTCTTATTTGTAAGACATTACTTTGGGCTATGTCACACGAACGCTTCACTTAGCATGCATATCCTGTATCGACATGAAGAAAATTTTATGTTTAGGCTTCAATCGTAGAGTTGGCTTAAATAATCCAAAGAGAATTGGAGGTACCAAGTTATATAAGAAAGAACTAGTAGTTTGCATGCCATTCAACACATTAGATATGAGTGCCAAATTATGTTTTTAGACATGTATCAAAGTTTTGATTCTTTTATGGAAATTCTTTTGGACAAGATCAACAACAAGATCAAGCATATGGTGGTTATTACAAATAAATCATCACACTTTCTCTCTCTTTTCTTTTCTCCAATTGTGATACATGTGTATTTATGTGTATTTAGCAAATTATGTGATGCTTTGGAGAACCTATTTTCTGCAGTCTAATTTCTGCTCAATAATGGGTAAATTCCTCTACATGAACTGCATAAGCCCCTTGTGTTTTCAGGCTGCACTTTATTTTGTTCCATTTTTTTTATGTGGTCTGAAATGCAATGTTTTAGTTCTCCACTTTCATACCTCTCACATTCACAGTTTCAATGTCTTCCTGTATATATATATCTTGTAACTACCATTGTTCATGTCACAAATTTCTTTAGTACACTTCCTTTAGTACACTGTTGCCACAGCGCCTTGACATCCCATTCATTTTGTCATTACCTGCTATCTCTTGCTTATATCTGTCACTACGTGATTAGCTTTTACATATTAGGCTTTAGCTCCATCATCTGTCAAATGCTCATCGCCACCTATTTGCCTACCACATCTCCTTTGGATATCTATCCCTATCCTCACCCCTACCTCTTCACAGCTATACCCTGGGTACAACTGATGCACATTACTTCCAGCAAATGCTTTGTCATTCACCTTCTATAGTATGGACTCATTTCAGCCTATCTTTTTGATAGCCATAGTCATGGCTGTTGCAAATATTTATGGTGCCACCTACGGTTGCCGAACAGCCCTTCATACCCCTTTAACCTCCAGCTGAAGTTCTTCAGTTGTATATAATATTCCTTCTCCCATCTCACTCAGCATCATATAAATCCAGTATTGTTTTCTTCCCTTTTTCATTGGCTTTAGGTAAAAGATATATAGTTGTCCTTTAGCCAAAAAGCATAAGATATGTGCATATCTCTTTCATGAGTCGCCTTGTACACATGTATTCAGCCATGAATACCTCATCCACCTCTCTAATCCATTTCATATCACCGGGTGTTGTTATCTCTCTTCATTCATACTAACTCCTTTTGTTTTGCAGGAAGAATATGAAAATCGTCATTTTTCCTTTTCCAGAGTTAGAATCTTTTGGAATCTTCAATATAAATTCGCAAACTTGTAATAGCTAGATATAATGAGAAACACTTACATTTCTTGTTTTAGATAGAATGAATGAGCATTATAAATATCATAAAATGCTTACTTTCATGCTTTTATCTTTATTTTCCAAAATTTCACAAATGGTGAAACACGAATGGCACCACGTGCACCATTTCGTAAAAGGTAAATCAATCCTAAGTTGATGATTTACATCAATGACTATAGTCAGGATATAAACAAGACTTAGGATTTTTATCTTTTACAAAATAAGCATTGGATCTACACTAGATCCTTTTCAAAATTCATCATATTTTCTTTAGATATTTTTTTTTCCTCTTTTATCAGAATTTAATTTCAAATTGATTCAATATATATACCAATGGCCATAGTCATGGTATATTGAGAGTTAATTTCATTTTAAACTCTATAAAAGCAACAAAATATGTTTTATTCTTCACCTGAATTTAAATATAGATTATTATATAATACATTCAATGACCATAGTCAAGGATGTATTATATCTTCAATCTTATTTCAATTCATGTAAAGAATGAAACATGGTTTTCAAAATCCAATTTCAAAGTTATTTAAATTCATCATTTAGGATAGAATTGCATCATATTTTCAAAAAAAAAAACTTTTTTATAAATCCAAGAGATTTCCTTCAGATATCTTCTTCACTTCTCAAAATCAATTTTCTACTCTTGTAAATTCAAATATCATTTTCAGATTCTAACTTTAAATTCGAAGTCCAATTTGACTTTGAAATTCATTTATATATTCGAAATTCTAATTCTAATTCAAATCTAATTTCAAACTTCAAATTTAACTTTGAAATTCCGGATTCATCTTCTGATTCCCAATTCAAACTTTAAATTCAAAGTCCAATTTGACTTTGAAATTCATTTGTATACTCAAAATTCAATTTTTAAATTCCAAATTCATTGTCGAGATTCAAATTCAAATTCAAATTCAATTCAAAATTTCAAAATTCTATTTTCAAAGTTCAATTTAACTTTTAAACCTCTGATTTCAAATTCAAAATCAAGTTTATCTTCTCGCCTTCAAAATCCAAGTTTTGAGATTGATTCCAAATTCAAGTCTTTTTCTAAGTTTTAAATTTAAATCTGGGTTTTCAAAATCTAGATCCATCTTCAAAAGTCCCATTTGGACTTTCAAAATCCAAATCCAAAAGTTAGATCCTAAATCCCAACTTGGATCCAGATTTCCAAGTACAATCTCCACTTTGGATCTTAGACTTCAGATCCAATTTTATTTTTAGGATCCAGAATCCAACTCTATCTTGGATCTCAGACTTCAGATCCAAATCCATCTTAGGATCCAGAATCCAATTATACATTGGATCTCAGACTTCAGATCCAATTTCATTTTAGGATCCATAATTCAACCTCCACTTTGGATCTCAGACTTCAGATCCAAATTCCATCTTAAGGTCTAGAGTCCAACTCTATCTTGGATCTCAGATTTCAGATCCTAGATCCATTTTTTAGATCCAAGATCCACTTTTAGGATTCAGAACCTAATTCCATCTTGGATTCCATATCTTGGATCCAATTCTATTTAGGATCCAGAATCCAATTCCATTCCCAAGTCTGGATTTCAAATCCAATTCTATTTTTCAAGTCTCACCTAAAATTCCTAGATCCATTTCAATTTTTAAATACCATTTAGATCTCTCTAATTCATCCTGATTTCAAACTTTAAATCTAGAATTCGATATCTCTTCAAATTTCATCTCTTTCTCTTAAATCCATGTTTAAATTCAAACTCAAAGTTCATTTTTGACTTTGAAACTTCATTTCCTTTCATCTCAGCTTCAAATCATTCTTTCTCAAAATCAAGATTTATTCTTCCAACTCTGATTATTTCAAAGACTTAGAACTTCACATATCTTTTTTGATCTATCTTAAAGTTCTAAGTTAAATTCAATCATTTCTTCACTCCATTATCAAAGTTCATCTCAGAACACTTGGAGATTTCAAAAAAAAATCATTTTTTCAAAAAGAGCATACATCCTTGCATTGCACAAGCATGATTCTTTGTGCATCTAGATTTAAAATAAATTCTTAGATAATATTTAGGCAAAGCAAAAGGCATAAATTCGATCATTGGTTCGATTACTCCTGGTAAAGGCGCCAGGAACGGTCGAACCTCGTATCGACGAGCGAATCTCATCTCTCTATTTTCCCGCAATATATTTCAAAACGGAGGCGAGTTATTTTCTAAATATTTTCAAATCAAGGTCAAGTGAGACCCCGCAAAAGAGTTCCTCTTCTCTTCTCTTTTTTTCTCTTCTCTTTTTTTCTCTTCTCTTCTCTTCTTTTCTCTTCTCTTCTCTCTTTCTTTTCTGTCTTTTATTTTCTCCCTTCAAAAAAGATGAAATAGAGGTTAGAAAGGAAAAGAGAAGGAAGAGAGAGAAACCACAAGAGAGGAAAAATTTTGCGATGATTACAGTTTTGGTGACCGTGATGGGACTACGTCTTCGTCTGGTTGAATCTATGCCTTTGCTTTGCTTTAATATTATCTAAATCTTTATTCTAACATATGTCAGCTACATTACTCTGTCCTAAGTTGACATCATTGCATATAGGATCTAAGCATGGTTTGGTAGGACCATATTGAGGAGATTTATTCCATGTTTACATTAGACTTAGGTCTGAAATACAACTCTCCTCAATTCTAGGGATTGAACGCAAACAATGTATGCAAATGTGTGCTTCTTTTCATTTAAATCTATCTCTTTAGGACTTGCATTAGAGCTTTCTGGTTTTATTGCATGTTGAACATGTTTTTGAAAACATCCCTACCTATATTGTCTCGGTCTTCACGTTTATGGGCTGTCTCACTGAACCATAGTTCGGGAGAGAGCCTCACAACTGGACCACTTATTTGGCTTCGCTTCCCCCTACCACGTACCTAAGGGTCATAGTCTGAGGTATATCGGTAGGTGCTCAAGGATGTTGGGAAGCCATTACCTTAGAACCAGAGAGATATCTCATACGCCACGTACTTCGAGCTTTGGCTTGAGTATATCGGCATACCTTGATTGAAATCAGATGATCCGAACCGTAGAATTAGGATTAAAGTCCTATCAGCCATTTTCAAAATATTGCATGTAGAGTCAGCTTTAGGGAATGCTGCTTGTACATCCTTGTTTGTATATCTGTGATTGTATGATATTTTATATCTTCCTTATATTCTCCAAAACCCTGGGTATATATTTTTTCTTCTTTGCTTTTAAAACCCAGGTGTATTTTTCCTTTTCTTCTTCTAATTTTCTCAAAATCTTTGATCCTGCCTGCAATCTCTTCAAATTTTTCTTTTATATCCTCTTTCAAATTCCTTTTTATTCCTTACCCTCTTTTGTGATAAAATAAAAAATTTTTTCGGGATATGTCCCTTTTCAAAATTAAATATTTTTTCATATTCTTATCCTTTTTCACAGAAAAACAATGCGGTTGTCACAAAATTTTGGTGACAACCTGATCCCTCGTAATGGGATATTTTCATTATCAGACTTTGATTTCTTCCTTTATCATAATTTCCTCCAAAAAATTTCTAAAATATCCCATTTTAACCTACAGAGAGGACATTGACATTTCATCATGGTTCAAACAAGGACTGGAAAGGAAACAGTGCCGCAGCAAAGCGACAATGAAGGAGAGGAAATGGACTCCATCAAGTCATCCAAGCAGCAGGGCCAAGAAGCAGAAAGCAATGTTGACTCAGCTACATACAAGTTGTTTCAGAAAGTGATGGCCAAAATGATGTCTGAACAGGCTGAGAAAAACCCTGAGAAAATATCTTCTAAAAACAAAGCCAAGGGAAAAGCCAGCAAGAAGCAAGTTCAGTATGACAGCACTTCAGAGTCAGCAGAAGAGGACTCAGAGGAAGAGCAGCCGACATATTTTCACAATCCCTTGTATCGGCCCAAGAAAGTCAATAAGGGGCACGAGTCAGCAAACAAAACCAAGTTTCAGATCCCAGCAGAAGATCCAATGCATGAGAAAATGAGAGAAATGACTCGTGCAATCAAAGACTTACAAGCCCAAGACAAAGGCAAAAAGGTCTACACCGGTGCAGATTTCTATGATGGCTTAGAAGGGGATGACAACTGGGAAGATCTTCCTCATAAATTCATAAAGTTTGATGGGACCGACAACCCCAAGGCTCATCTGGCTACATTTTTCGCCGAGTGAAACCGATTCAGAAAGAACAATAGGGCTTTATTCCTATGCTTTCCGCGCAGTCTGGAAGGAGTTGCGGCAAGATGGTATGCCGACCATATCAACCCGATTGAACTGCGTGACTTTGACAAAGTCATCAACCTGTTCATCGAAAGGTTTCTCTTCAATACTGAGGCTCTGCCCACCCTCAACCATCTTTTCAACCTAAAACAAAATGACAATGAGAGGGCAAAAGATTTCATTCATAGATGGAGATCTACCTGCAACAGGATGAAGGATCCGATATCAGAGGGGCATGCACTTTCAATAATTTTGAACAATTTCTCTCAACCTCTGAAGGGTCTGATCTCCACTTCGTCGTCCAAATCCTTCATCAAATTAATCGAGCGAGTTGAATGGCTCAAAATAGGATTAGAGAATGAAACCTATCATGGCATCATCTTGGCAGGAGGCAGTCAGGACATAAAAAAGAAAACCAACTTCGCCTTTTCTACCAGTTCCTCCAACAACAATGGCAAAAACAAAAGAGGTGGCAGAAAGAACCACACCAGCATATTGGGTAGAGATGATTGCTCCGGTCAAAAGAATGGGATCAACGGGCAGAATAACATCACTCCCTCGAGCATCCAATTAGAATCAAAACCCAAAGGGAAGCCGAAGCACGACGGTTGGGGATATAACCGTGAGTTTACCCCCTTAGAGCAATTGCTTGAGGAAGTTCTTGAGTATATGACAACAAAGGAGATGGTTAAACTTCCCAAGATAGCAGATCCTCCTGTGACTATGGGAAGCTTCAAGGATCAATTCTGCAAATTCCATCGGGCGATGGGTCACGACACCGAACACTGCTTTGTTTTCAAAAACATCGTCCAAGACTGCATTGATAAAAAGTTGTTGGTGGAAGATCAAGAAGAAGAATAGCTACCCGTCCTGGCCTAGCTTCCCGAACCTTGCCAATATTTTCTGCTTTCTCTCTTTTCAGTCACCTAAATAGGGACAACTCAGTCCCAGTCTTTTGTGACCTTTGGTCAACAAACTTGTAAATATTTCAGTCGTTGTTATCAATATTTCCTATCAATGAAATGTCAATTTTCTTCGTATCTGTTGATATCAAATACTTCTATCATTTGCCACGATGGGGCATTTATTTTGGAAATTTTTTTTATTTCTCCTATTCTTTTTAAAATAAGGGACAATCCCAAAACATCATTCATGAGAGAAGTGATATTACCTATGAGGGATTTTTCAAAATCATAAAAATTTCTGCAAAATCTTCATCATGATCACCAAAAAGTTCAAAACTTTTGGTCAAAACTTTGATTTTCCTTTTCTAGGTTGTAATCCATTATCTTCAAAGTCAACCCTTGTGTTGGTTTTTCTTTCCAAAATGGGTTTTTAAATCATTATCTTCAAAATTAACCCTCATGATGATTCCCCTTTTTAAGGATCAACTCTCGCACTGATCATCCTTCTTACAGTTGATTTTCTTCTCAAAATGATTTCTCAATTATTCTTTTAAAACACCTTCCTTTCAATTTAAAGATCCCACATGCAGGCAGGATCAAATAAGTTTTCTTTTCTTGTCTCAATTTTTATCAATCTTTTGTCAATCTTGTCAATTTTTCACCTTTTACTAAATTTCATCAATTTTATTGATTTTTCATCAATTTTATTTTTTGGTCAAATTCTATTATTTCACATACCCTTTCAGGATAAGGGATAAACCGGATGCCTCTTTCCCATGAGGTATTCTTTTATTTAATTTCCCCCTCAGGTTAAGGGATAAACCTGACCCTCGTTGTCCGAGGTGTTTTCCATTCAGGATAAGGGATAATCCTGAGACCCCTCATAGGAGCAATAACGCTACCTGTGAGGATTCTTTTGTAAATACAAGTTTTGTCAATCTTTATTGATTTTTTTTTATGTATATCAATTTCCTTTCATTAAATTTTCTTAAATTCTATTCTTTTTCCCATTCAGGATAAGGGATAATCCTGAGACCCGTCATAGGAGCAATAATGCTACCTACGAGAATTCTTTTGCAAACACAAGTTTTCATCAATCTTTATTGATTTTCTTAAGTTATATCAAGTTTCTCTTCATTAATTTTTCTTAAATCCTATTTCTTTTCCCCTTTCAGGTTAAGGGATAAACCTGAACCTCGACATTCAAGGTATTCTTTCTCAAGACAAGGGATAATCCTGAGAACACTCATAAGAGCAATAATGCTACTCGTGAGAATTCTTTTTACAAAATCAATTTTCATAAATTTTCTCAAATTTTGTCAATCTTTCATTAAATTCTATCTCCTTTTATCTTCTCAAATTTTATTCTTTCTTTTCCTCGTTCAGAATAAGGGGTTAATCTTGAAAATTGGACCACAAACAGCTAACTGTGCGGTCCATCTAAATCCTAGATCATAAATCATAAATCTTGTCATATCCCTTCTAAATTCAAATCTCAAGTATATCCTCAAAAATCTCCCTCCTGCCTTTCAGGTCAAGGAGCAAAACTGAACCTCGGCCTTTGAGGTATTCTTTTCCTTTTCAGGTCAAGGGATAAACCTGAATCATTTGTTTATTATGATTTCCTAAATCCTCATCAAAATATCTATCAATTTCATCAAATGTCTTTCATTATCAAGCCCTCGGGTTACCATTTTATCAATGTCTACCATCTGTCAAGCCTTCGAGTTACAATTTCGTCAATATCTATCCTTTTCAAGCCTTCGGGTCACAATTTCGTCAATATCCCTTTTCAAGCCTTCGGGTTACAATTTCGTCAATATCTATCCTTTTCAAGCCTTCGGGTTACAAATTCATCAATGTATATCAAGTTCAAGCCTTCGGGTTACAATCTCATCAAATATCCATCATTCTCAAACCTTCGGGTCACAACTCTATCAATGCCAATCATTTTACCAAAAAAATCTTGCTTTCGGGCTGGTCGGTCAAACAAATCCTGCTTTCGAGCTGGTCGGTCAAACAAATCCTGCTTTTGAGCTGGTCAGGCAAACAAATCTTGCTTTCGAGCTGGTCGGTCAAAACAAATTTTGCTTTCGAGCTGGCCAAGCAAACAAATCCTGCTTTCGAGCTGGTCAGGCAAACAAAATCCTGCTTTCGAGCTGGTCGGTCAACCAAAAATCCTGCTTTCGAGCTGGTACCTCCACAAATCCTGCTTTCGAGCTGGTTGGGCAACAAATCCTGCTTTCAAGCTGGTCGGGCAAACAAATCCTGCTTTCGAGTTGGTCGGTCAAAAAAATCCTGCTTTCGAGCTGGTACTTCCATAAAATTCTGCTTTCGAGCTGGTCGGTCAAACAAATCCTGCTTTCGAGCTGGTCGGTCAACAAAAAATCCTTCTTTCGAGCTGGTACTTTCAAACAAATCCTGCTTTCGAGCTGGTCGGTCAAACAAATCCTGCTTTCGAGCTGGTACTTCCAAAAATCCTGTTTTCGAGCTGGTCGATCAATCAAAATCCTGCTTTCGAGCTGGTACTTCTAAAAATCCTGCTTTCGAGCTGGTGGGTCAAAACAAAAATCTAAATATTCCTTCCTAAAAGTTTCAGCTAAAGGTCACATCAAAATCTATATTGAATGATTATTTCACAAAGGATGCTTGAAAACTATGCCAATTTTGCTAAAATAGTTGTTGATTCCAATATTCTTACTACACAAAAAAGAATCACCTTAAATTACCTTTAGTATTCTTTCCAAAAAGGTGAAACTTTTTGCGAAAAAGAGGTAAAATTCAAATCTTTTTCCTGTTGATCAACCAAAAGGATGAGAGAAATATCCTCGGTACGATTGGCAAAAGAAATATTCGATGACGTTGAAAAGCCAGAAGCGAATTGATATTGATCATGACTATGACACATGTTTAAAGATGATTTTCTGGCAATCAGACAGTGGAAATATCTTGAGCTACAAAAAGAACCTACCCAATCCATATCTCCTCAGTCATTTGAGCTACAATCAAATATCTGCAAAAGGGATCTCTCAATTGTCGTCAAGATGAAGACGAATTATGCGAGCTAGATCTTCGGGGCCAAAGAAGATTTGGATCATCTCTGAGATGAAAGAGTTTGTGAAGGATCCTTCTAGGGAACGTTTTGAGCACCGCCAAGATGAAGGCGGCTGTGATAAGCCTCCCGACAAACCTTAAAAGATATTTGATTTCTGCTATCATATCGAGAATTTTGACCAATGAACCTATATCATCAAGCCTAATTCCTGAGAAAGAAAAAAAAAGAAGGATCGAAACGTCTCCAAGATGAAGGAGTTTGTGACGTACCCTTCCCTGAAAAAGAGAGAAAAGTCAGGACATCTCCAAAATAAAGGATGATTTAAAAAGCCCAAAAAAGTTCAATGACTCAAAAAGAGTGCAAAAAGATCATCATGGGAAAACACCCAGATATCAAACTGCCAAAATTGCCAGATGTTATTTTTTCTTATGCGAAATTCTTTTATCAATGTCTTTTCACTACTTGCTTTTATGAAATTGAGAATATTTCTTCTCTTCTCATATCAAGGAAATAAATAGCTTCCTTGAAGAAAGTCATCAGCACTAAAATTTTGAATTTGACTCTTAAAACCGAAGAGTTAACCTCATTGGAGAAAATACTCTTGGTAAAAGAGGAAATGTCTTTCGCACATACGTGCACATTTTCAAGTGTTTGAATCAACTACGATTTTATCTTATTGGCAAAATTTTCTAGATATTCCAAGAATGAAATAAACATTCAATATCCATTTTGATACAACCTAGCATTGTTTATGAAAGTGCACTAGGATCTAGGCAACGAGCACTAGAGGGGGGGTGAATAGTGCTTTTAAAAAATTGTCTGCGGAATATTTAATGATTTTGCAAATCTCAAAGCAAACACACAAAGAACACAAGATTTTATCCTGGTTCGATCTAATCCGACCTACATACAGTCCCCAAGCAAAACCCGCTTGAGATTTCCACTATCAACCTTGTTAACTACAAGATCACACAGACCATAACTGGTCCCACTTTCAGTAACAACCCTACTGAAAGCAAACAACTTCTTTACACCAAGGAGTCCTTTTTACAGAAAAGAAATAACAACTTACAATACAACCTATGAGCCTTTCTTTTGAATGCAAATGAGATGTAATTGGCTTTTGAGGTTGTTGACATACTCTTACTCACGAATTCACTATCTCTCAAAGTGATTTGAGTAAAAAAAACTGAAGTGAAAATATCACGTGAGTGAGAAAACAAATACTTGAATGAATAGGAGTGAAAAGCAATAAGTAAATGATTCAAATCGATTGAATTCTTGTTGTTTTTTAGTGTACAATGCACTCATATTTATAGTTAAAGTTTTCCATACGTTGAGGGTATGAAAGGGTATCAAAACTGTCCATTTCGAACGATCAAAACGTTTGAAAAATGAAAAGACACGCCTTTTTGAAGTTTCAGGAAAATGGCAAAATTAGTCGACTGAAACATTAGTTAGTCGACTAATAGTTAGTTATTAGTAGACTGACAGTTATCGTCGGTCGACTGATCTGTTAATCGAGCCGTTTGAAAATCTGAACTTTTGAAACTTAGTCGACTTGAGAAAAGTTAGTCGACTGATAATATCATCAGTAGACTGAAAAACCTTTTAGTCGACTGCTGCTAAAATCTTCCGAAAAACAAACATTCTGTTCGGTCGACTGATAAAAAGCATTAGTCGACTGCTGCTAAATTTTCTGAAAACACATGTTCTGTTCAGTCGATTGATAAAACCATTAGTCGACTGCTGCTAATTTTTCAGAAAACAGACATTCTGTCCAGTCGACTGATAAAACCTTCAGTCGACTAATTTGACAAAAATGACTTTTTAGAAAATACGGCGCGAAAGGATTAGTCGACTGGTAAGTCTATTGGTCGACTAATAAACATAAAAATTTAAGAAAAGAGTTTTCTAAAAAGATTTTCATGAGGGTTCTTTTTAGAAAAGTTTTTCTAAAGACTTTTAAGGTGAAATGCAACCTAAATATGCACTCTAAGTAAGGCTCTTACAAGAATCTAAGACTTTTAATTAATTAAACATTTGCACACTAGTCTTCAAAGATTCTTCACTGAATTCTTCAATTTCTTCATAGCCTTAGCTGAAATGCAGTTGATTCCTCTTGCTCATCATCAAAACCTTGTACTTGAAGTATCATGTATGGCTTCATTGTCGTAACAATCTCCCCCTTTTTTATGATGACAAACTTAATCAAAGATGATGCATTTAGATGCATAGATGGAGATTTTACTTCCCCTATCAATATGCTGCAAAACATTAAAAGTTAGCACATTTAAAGCACATATATCACATATTGATTGGTTTGCATTTCCATTCATCATTTCTTCATGCATTTAGAAATACATTCATTCAAAGCTTTCTGTTTCTCTTAATTTTGCATTTCTCATGCAAGATCTCCTGCAATTTCAATGTAATTGCTATCATCTTTTTCTCCCCCTTTGTCAGAATAAAATAAGAGTAAGGGCAGAAATAGCATAAGCAAAATAGAGATACAAGTTTAAAATATTACAACCCATAAAGTATGAAAGTTCAGACAACAAAGATTAGAAAAGTGAGTTGAGCAAATCCTTGATTGAAGTAATCTCTTTCTGAATCGAAGATAGTTGTTGAGTCGCATCTTCACGAAAAGTATGTTGATGCAGCTCTAAAGCTTCCAGTCTCTGCATAACTTCATCATGGTCTTGACTTGTCGAAAATTTCTTTCTTTTTGCATGAGATGAAGGTGTCGCAGAAGGTGAAGGTTCAGAGATTGATGGTTCATTAGGATCAGATGGTTCAGTTTGATCAACATTTAAAGGAGGCAGATATTTAATTTTCATTCTTTTAAAAATTGTTTGATCAAAGAACTCTTTTTGCTCAATGTATTTTTCATTTGTTAAAGGAACTTTGAAATGTCTAAAAATACGGGTTAAAAGACAACCATAAGGAAGAAATGGTTTTTGTTTCCACAAATTTGTAAAATACACATTGGCCCAGTTGACAGAAATATTTCCAAATAAAACATAAAGAGCCATAGATAGATCTGTGGAATAATAATCAAAAGAACCAGTTTTGGGTAGAACATTGTGGGCAAGGATTCATCCAGCAATGCGTGCACGAGTTTGAAGATTAGTATTTTTGAAAGGAGGGCAGTGAGGTGCTCCTGGAAGAAGATTTTGTTCAAAAACTCTTTCATCATTCAATTCAATAGTGTTAAAAAGAGTGTCTGAAGGTGGAATTTCAAGAATTTCTCCAAGTAATTTCGAATCAAACTCGATTTCAACATCACGAACAAGAGAGGACAAAACTCCAGTTTCATGATCCATTTGTAAATTCGTGTAAAACAAGTGAATAAGAAACAAATATTGAAGGGTATCTGCACAAGCATCAAAAAGATGTGAAATTCCAGGAAATAATTCTCTTATATTGTAACGAGAAAATAAGTGAAATAGAACATTTCGGCCTGGTAAAATAGGTAGTGCAGAAATTGATCCAAAAGTATCATAGAGAAGAGGATTGCGAAGTAATCTTAGTGAAAAACCATGTCTTGAAGAAGGTGTAGGAGAAGGAGAACCTAAACCTTTAGCAGATGCAGACTTCGTACGAGGCATGGTTAAAAAAAATAGAGTTACCAAAAACAATGACGGCTTCCAAATGATTTCCGGCAGAAGTAGAACGTTGTCCGACGATGTGAAACAGAACCAGAGGAGGATACAATGGCTGACGGCGAGTGAGAAGTCGGCCACAAGGGGATTCCGGCAATGCACTGTCACACAAGAGGGTTCCGGCGTGTTTTGAAGATGTGCCAGTTACTGCAGGAGGATTCCGGCGTTTCAAGATCACGACCAGAAGACTCCGGCGTCTCCTTGTTACGGTAAGAAAATCCCGACGAAGATGGAATCGAACGACACTCCGAGGGTTTTTCGGAAGAGAGAGAGGAAAGAGACCAAAAGGGGTTTTCGTTTTTAAGGGTTTCGTTTTTAAGAAAAATGAAAAGATACGAAAACGAAGTGAAACAATGCTTATTTTAAAAAGAATGGGTGTTTTTAAAAAATCCAAGGGGTATCGGGTCCCTTCATTTAAAAATTTTAAAAAAATTTAGTCGACTAAATCTTTATCGGTCGACTAAGAATATGCGACTCATTCTAAAAATATCATCAGTCGACTAGAAATATATCGGTCGACTAATATGGTGCGATACATTCCAAAATTTAAAACACCAGTCGACTAGAATTTTATCGGTCGACTAATATAGTGCGATTTTGAGATTTTGTTCAAAAATCAGCATTTTTATAAATCCAAAAACGAGCAAATACCTAGTTCTCTCCTAATTCTCATAAAATCTTCATTATTAAGAGGTTTAGTGAAGATATCAGCATGTTGTTCTTTAGTGGAAATAAAATTTAACGAAATATCTCCTTTTAACACATGATCTCTTAAAAAATGATGTCTAACTTATCAAAGGGCAATGGCCGTTATTTTCCACGATCAAATGCACAAGAATATGGATGCGTATGTGGATGACATTTTGGTTAAGTCTAAAGAAGAAGAGGATCACCTCGATGCTCTTAGTCAAGTTTTTGAAAGACTCATTCTTTACAAGTTAAGACTTAACCCTCAGAAATGTGTTTTTGGAGTAGAGTCCGGCAAACTGCTCAGCTTCATCATCAGCAAGAAAGGGATCGAAGTGGATCCGGCCAAGGCAAAAGCCATTATTGACATGCCGCCTCCAACTAATCTCATGGAACTGCGAAGCCTTCAAGGGCGTATCCAGTCTATTCGCAGATTCATCTCTAATCTGGCCATGAGATGCGAGCCTTTTAACCATTTGCTAAGAAAAGGAGTTAAATTCGAATGGGGATCGGAATGTCAACTCTCGTTTGAGCGCATCAAGCAGTATCTCCTTAATCCGCCAGTTTTGAAGCCGCCAAAGCTGGGAAAGCCTCTCTTACTATACATTTCTGTCAATCAGAATGCTTGTGGTGGATTCCTCGCTCAGTATGAAGAAGGCAGCCTGATAGAGCACGCCATCTACTACGTGAGCAAAACATTCATTGATTATGAAAAGAAGTATTCTCAGATGGAGAAAACTTGTCTAGCTCTGGTCTGGATGTGCCAGAAATTGAGACATTACTTGTTGGCTTCTGAAATTAAGTTTCTTTCAAAGCTCAATCCGCTCAGATACATTCTTGAACAACCTTTTCTCACTGGACGAATCGCAAAGTGGCAAGTCCTGCTGATGCAATATGACTTAGAGTATGTTTCTCAAAAGTCGATTAAGGGCCAAGCGATCGCAGATCAGTTGGCAGATTTCCCTCTGACAGAAGAAATTAAAACAGAAGATGATTTTCCTGACGAGCACATCTGTAATATCCAACAGCCCTCAGTTTGGAACTTGTTCTTCGATGGCTCTAAAAACATGTCTGGCATCGGGATTGGAGTCCTGTTGATCACTCCAGAAAAAGAAATGATCCCTTATTCTCTCAAGCTTGGTTTCCAATGTACTCATAATATGGCCGAGTATGAAGCTTTAATACAAGGCCTCAAAATCTTGCAAAATTTTGATGTCAAGAGAGTGCACGCCTTTGGTGATTCCCTACTTGTTGTCAGTCAAGTTAACACTGAATGGCAAGTGAAAGATTCCAAATTGATTCCGTATCAGAAGATCGTCCTCGCTCTTGTGGACAGCTTCGAAGAATTTCAGCTCAGTCATATCAGAAGAGAGCATAATCAAATAACTGATGGCTTAGCCAGCTTGGGATCCATTCTATCCTTCAAAAGTGGTGAATCATGTCGTTCTTTCGAAGTTGGCAGACTTGAACACCCCGCGTTCGATTCAAATGTGCAAGTAAACCAGGTCAATCAGAAGGAGAAGCCTTGGTACCAAAGCATCAAAAATTTTATTGAGACTGGTGAATTTCCACCAGAGATGCCAAAAAGGGAGCAACGTGTGATTCAACGCATGTCTACCAGATATTTCATTCTTGCCAATGTCCTTTACCGCCGTGGGTTCAGCTCTGAGTATGCAAGATGCTTAGACAAAGAAGAAGCTATGGAAGTTATCCAAGAGGCGCATGAAGGGATTTGTGGTGGCCATGTCGGTTATCAGACTCTCATCAAGCAGATCGTTCGAGCAGGGTACTATTGGAATACCATGCAGCAGGACTGTCATAGATTTGTGAAGAAGTGCGTCAAGTGCCAATTGCACGCACCTTATATTCATGCCCCGGCCGCATATCTACAATCAGTTGTTTCTCCTTGGCCATTTTCTATGTGGGCTTTCGACGTCGTCGGCCCGATTACTCCTTCTGCTTCCAACGGCCACAAATACTTCCTGGCTGCGACAGAGTATTTCACGAAATGGGTTGAAGCTGTTATTCTACGCACAGTAGAAGGCCGCCATGTGGTTTCTTTCATTCACAAAAACATTCTTTGCCGCTTCGGCATACCACATGATATCGTCTCAGACAATGAAACCCATTTTAAAAATGAAAGGATGAAGACATTTTGTTCTAAATTCAGAATTTCCCATCATTTCTCAGCTCCCTATTATCCTCAAGGGAACGGCCAAGCAGAAGCCACCAATAAGATCTTGATTCGTATTTTGGAAAGGACTGTGAAGACAGGTCGAGATTGGCATGAGAAAATTCATGACGCGCTTTGGGCATATCGGACCACCATTCGGACTCCGACTAATGCCACTCCTTCAGAACTTGTTTACGGGTCTGAAGTGGTGCTACCTCTCCATATCCAAAAGCCCGCTCTCAAATTTGCTTCACTTATAGAATTGCCACTTGATCAGTATCAGCAGCAGAGATTGGTGCAGCTGGATCTGCTAGATGAAAAAAGGCTCAAGGCAGCAGAGCATGCTCAAGCTTATCAACAGAGGATAGCTCGACACTATGCCAAGTCCGTCATTGAGAGAAAATTTCGAGTTAACGATTTGGTGCTCAGATCGACAGCTCATCTCAAGCATCGACCACGGGGCAAGTGGTCACCCAATTGGGAAGGCCCTTATGTGGTTAAGGAAGCTTTGCCTCGCAATTCGTATCGTCTAATCAACACAGATGGAGTAGAGATGCCAGATCCCATCAATGCTCTACATTTGAAGAAATTTTATACTTAGAATTTTTCAAAAATCTCTTGTACTATTCAAAGAGCCATTTCAATAAAAATAATGATCTTCTATCAATTCTTACATTCTTCTCCATGATACTGGGGCATTTTATTTTAATTCATAAAAATCTTTCTCATCATATGCAGGCAGGATTAGACGAAAGTTCTTCTCCTCAAATTTTGTTAATTCTTAATTGATCTTGTGATTTTTATTGTCTTTTCATTTGATTCATTTTGCTTTGATCAGATTTACATCAAGCTAATGCTCGTTTATGTCAAGTTTTAACAAATTTTCCAATCTTATTAAAAAAATTCTCTACTTTTATCTTCAAATCACCCTTTCAGGTTAAGGGATAAACCTGATGCCTCCTTTCAATGAGGTATTCTTTTTTATTTCCCCCGTTCAGGATAAAGGGATAAATCCTGAATTATCTTCTAAAAACTCATTTTGAAAACCTAGCTCATCTTCGAAACCCAGCTCTCGCACTGGCTATTTCTCAAAATCGAGCTCATTTGGAAAATTTGGTTCTCACACCGGTAACCTTCTAAAATCAGTCTTCTGACCAAAGACCTTTCTCCTTCTAAATTCAAGTTCTGACTTAAATATTCCAAAACTTCATGTATTTTCAAAAGATCCAGCTTTTGTCGGTCATGTATTTCCAAAGGATCCAGCATCTCGCTGGTCATGTATTTCCAAAAGATCCAGCATCTCGCTGGTCATGTATTTCCAGAGGATCCAACATCTCGTTGGTCCTGTATTCCAAAAGATCCAGCTCCCGCTGGTCGTGTATTCCAGAAGATCAAACCCTTAGGGTGCGACTTCTCAATCCTATCATTTCCAAAACCTTTGAGATCTTCAATCTTTTAAAATTCTATCAGTTTCTCAACCTTTGGTTACAATATCTTCAAAATCTCATCATTCTCTCAACCCTCGGGTTATAACCTCCCAAATTCAGTCACTTTGTAAATCATCAGATTAAATCCTTCATTTTCAAATCCAGTTTCTATAACTGGTCGGGATTTTCAAATCCAGTTTTATAACTGGTCGGGATTTTCAAATCCAGTTTTATAACTGGTCGGGATTTTCAAATCCAGTTTCTATAACTGGTCGGGATTTTCAAATCCAGTTTTATAACTGGTCGGGATTTTCAAATCCAGTTTTATAACTGGTCGGGATTTTCAAATCCAGTTTCTATAACTGGTCGGGATTTTCAAATCCAGTTTCTATAACTGGTCGTGATTTTCAAATCCAGTTTCTATAACTGGTCGGGATTTTCAAATCCAGTTTCTATAACTGGTCGGGAGTTTCAAATCCAGTTTTATAACTGGTTGGGATTTTCAAATCCAGTTTTTATAACTGGTCGGGATTTGAAATTCAGTTTTCATAACTGGTCGGGATTTGAAATCCAGTGTTTTCACTGGTCGGGATTATCAAAATCCAGTTTCTCATAAACTGGTCGGGATTTCCAAAACCTAATATATTTCATCTGTCCAGTTCTCTAAAGTCTGACTTCTTGCACCGTTTCTTTAAATTACAGCTAAATGTCTCATCAAAATCTATATTGAGTGATTATTTCGCAAGAAATTCGTGAAAACTTTGCCAATTTGCTAAAAGCATTAGTTGATTCTAAAAGTCTGACTGCACGAAAAGAATTTTCTCAGATTACCTCTTCTATTTCCTTCCAAAAAAGGTGAAACTTTTCGCAAAAAGAGGTAAAATTCAGATCTTTTCCTGTTGATCAACCAAAAGGATGTAAAGAAATGTCCTCGATATGATCAATAAAAGAAATCTTCAATGATGTTGAAAAGCCAGAAGAGAATTGATATTGATCTTGGCTATGGCGCATGTTTCAAAAATGATTTTCTGACAATCAGGCAGTGGAAATATCTTGAGCTATAAAAAGAATCCACTCAACCCATCCTTTCTCATTTTCGTTTAAAAGTTGCAATCAAATATCCACAAAAGGGATCTCTCAATTGTCGTCAAGATGAAGGCGAATTAAGCGAGTAGATCCCCGGGGCCAAAGAAGATTTGAAACATCTCCAAGATGACGGAGTTTGTGACGGATCCTTCCAGGGAAAGTTCGGATCACTGTCGAGATGAAGGCAGATGCGATGAACCTACCAACAAACCCTAAAAGATATTTGATTCCAGCTATCATATAAAGACCTTTTGAGCCAATATCATATACAATCTCTGAGAGAAAGAAGGATCGGAGCATCTCCAAGATGAAGGAGCTTGTGACGTACCCTTTCCTGAAAAAGAGAGAAAAGTCAGGACATCCAAATGAAGGATGATGTGAAAAAAACCGAGAAAGCCCAATGACTCAAAAGAGTGCAAAAAAGATCATCGTGGGAAAATACCTAGATATCAAACTGCCGAAGTTGCCAGAAGTCATCTTTTCTCATGCAAAATTCTTTTATCAATATCTCTTCACTTCCTGCTTTTATGAAATTAAGAATATTTCTTTTATTCTCATATCAGGGAAATGGATAGCTTCCTTGAAGAAAATCATCAATGCTAAATTTTTGAATTTGACTCTTAAAAACCGAAGAGCTAACCTCATTAGAAGAAATACTCTAGGTAAAAGAGGGAATATCTTTGCACACACATGCACATTTAGAAGCATCTGAATCTGCTATGATTTTATCTTATTGGCAAAATTTTCTAGCTATTCCAAGAATTAAATAAACATTCAATATTCATTTTAATGCAACCTAGCGTTGTTTGTATTTCCCAAAAGAGTTGCCTCAGAAGAAGTATCTCTTCCTATCCCATCACGGTTTTCTCATTAACGAATTCCGTATGGGTGACCCACTCAGGATAAGGGTCAAACCTGAACCATTTGCGAAAGATCATTTAATTTCAAAAGCTATTTCAGTCTCAGCAAAGAGACGCCCAATTTCTTCCCCTTTTTCAAAGCTTTAGGGACTCTATATTTCCTTCTTTTGCAAAAACCCCTCTCGGATTTGTTCGTCCAAATTCCGAAGGTCCCATTACGGTTTTCTCCATTTTTGAGAAACCTGTATGGTAGATTTCCCCCACTCAGGATAAGGGACAAACCTGAACCATTTGCGAAAGATTCTTTGATTTCAAAAGCTATTTCAGTCTCGGCAATGAGACGCCCAATTTCTTCCCCTTTTCAAAGCTTTAGGGATTCTATATTTTCTCCTTTCGCAAAAACCCCTCTCGGATTTGTTCGTCCAAATTCCGAAGGTCCCATTGTGCTTTCTCCATTTCTGAGAAACCCATATGGTAGATTTCCTATCCAGATTAAGAGCTAACCCAGAACCTCGCTTCGCGAGGTATCTTCCTTGCAGGTTTTGGGTTAAACCTGAGTCTTGTTCCTGCAAAATTCCTCGTTTTAACGAGATGATTTCTTCCAATCCCATCATGGCTCTTCCCATCTAGAAATCCATGCTTTGTACATCCATCCAGGATATGATCCTACTTGAGCTTCATTTCGCAAGACATTTTCCAAAATGTCCCATCCAGGTTAAGGGCTAAACCTGAAGCATTCCAAAAAAAGCATCTTGTCTCATCCATGAGACCTGATCAAAATTTTCATTTTCCCACCATTTCAGAATTTCCATCTAAAGTCCCATCACGATTTCCTCATTTTCTACTCAATCATATCATTCTCGAGGATTTCGTCTCCCCAAAACCATTCAGGATAAAGTTTCAAAGCCTGAAAAATCATATTTTCAAAAATAATTCTTCCACACCCAGTTTAGATCTGCTGGCTGGGGCATTTTCAAAATTTGGAGTGTTGTCTTTGCCACTAAGCTCGGCTCTCAGCCGGCTTAGTAGCAAAGAGGGGCATCTGTGAACACCCTAAATTTTTCAAAGTCTTGTAAAATGACCCTTTTTGCCCCTAGCCCCATTTTTTTGAGAAAATCAAGTTATTTCTTCAGATTTCTGGATTAAATTCCGCATTAATATATTCAAATTCAGCTCTGGGTCTGAACTCAGTATTTTAAATCCAAATTTGAGCCCCGTTGTCCGATTTCCAAAATAAAAACACAAAAATACCAAAAATGAGTTTGAAAGGCTCGGGCAGCTCATCCGGCACTCTGTTGGACCCTCGACCCTATATTTCTCAGTCCGAAGTTATAAACCTCGATTATTTCTCAAAAATTCGGACATAAACCCATTTCTGAAGAAATTTTCTCAAAATAGTTTCTAAAATTCTCAGAAAAACTCTTTTTGTAAATATTTTATAAAAACACCAAAAAAATCAGTTTTAATCTTTATTTCTCCCGTAAAACCTTAGGTTTTTATTCTAAAAATACAAAAAAAATGAAAAATAACATAAAAACCCAAAAAAAAATGGAAAAACTACAAGAAAAGACAAATAATCCTCAAGGTTTTAAAAAGCTTTTTTTTTTTTGCTGAAAACCTCAGTTTTTGAACTATTTTATAAAAAAGTTTCCTTTTAATGGACCTCCCTCTTGAAAAAGGGAAAAATGGCAAAACGGTTGCAGGCTCGCCCGCGTATCTGTCTTCTGGAAGCCTCCATCGCAGAATGGCTCTCCCACCATTGATCCTCAAACAAACCCCTTCATTCTCCATCGCAGATCTTCAAACGGCCTCCTCCTCTCTCAGCCTTCGATCCTCAACCAATTCTTCTTCCCGAACCCTCCATTTCCCTTTAAGAATGAGCCTCCATGGCTTCTGTAGGGGATCCATCTTCTTTCTCTTGCAATCCCTCCACTTTGCCTATCATCCGGCATCAATTACCTTCCTTGATATCCATTTCCTTTTCCTGGACACCCATTGCAATCTGTCTACTTTCACGCGTCCATTTCTCTGGTGAATACCAATCGATCGTCGAGCTTCTCTGCTAAAATCAAAAAAAAAATCCACCATTATCGCACTCTCTGTCAAGAAGGCTTTGTTGAAGGAGCCATTACCAATATACACCCCCCGCTGGATCAAAGAAGTCTTGGATAATCCGTCATCCGTTGTTATTCAAAGTCCCTGCAAGAACGAGAGGAGGAGCATCTCCGCAAGACGTCTTCTCCGCAATCATCTGTAAGAGAGTCAATCCTCAGTGCCTCTGGTAAGGCCAATACCCTTCTCCCTTTTCATTTCCTCTGGGTTAAAATCCCCTTTCGCTTAATTTCTTTTTATAGAAATCCCATCGAAGCTTTCCTGTCCCTTTGTTTCACCCTGTTGGCGCACCATGGATAATGCCTAAGTTGCCTTTAGCAACTTCGACATGTCCCTGTGCAATAAAAATGGGATTAGCCCAACACCAGCTCAGATGTTCACATTCTTTTTTTTTTTTACACTTTTGGTTGATCTTTTGCTTTATTAAGGCCCTGTTACCTCCTGATAATCAGGTAGTGCATCGACCCCTTTTAATTTTTTTTTTATCTTATAGTATCATTCTATATTTTTTTTTTTTTATCATTCGTTGATCTTGTTCCATTACATTGATCCGAAGTTCCAGTTTACAGCCTATCCATTCCTCTTGCTATTTGATTCTCTCATCGCATCGTTGATTTTTGTTATATTTTTCTTTCTGTTCTTTTCTTTTACTTTTCTTTAAAAACCCATTTCTGTTACTTTGGTCAGCATTATTGCCAGCCTATTCTGTTACGTTTCTGTGCAGAGCATCGTCTCTATTCCTTTCTAGCACTTTTTTTTTATTTTTGTGATGTTTAAAACCTCATACGAACATCGTCCCATACCATCAGCCCACTGCAGCAGATGGTAATCTGAAACTCAGATCAGGGTGACTTTGAGACCCGACAAATGGGTTTATATCAATTTTCACCTGACCTTTTTCTATATTTTTTTTTTGGGGGTAAAATCCATTTTACACACCTTAGTTTTGCATGATCGTTGCTTCCTGATTTGATCATTTATTATTTCGTTAATGGTTTTTTTTTTTTGCAACATCTATTACCTGAGTTATCTTCATCATGCTTTCAGATTTATATCTGTAATATATGCCAGTTCCCTGATCGAGTCACTTTTTTTTAATTTTTTTTTATCTCCTGTAGCCTTTACTTATTTTGTTTTGTGGTATTGGATCATTCTACATTTTTTTTTTACTCTCATCTCAGTGCTAATTAATCTGATGTCCTGTTTTATAGCTTTCTCCCCTGTAGCTTTTGCCTTACATTTGGATCCACCTGTAATATTTGAGTCTATTTCAGCACAGAGGCTCCAGGTGACAGCATTTTCTTTCCTTTGCTCCAGTATAGAGGTATCTTTCGGTTTAATCCTCTTTCATATATCGATTTATCATGAATCTTTTCTTTGTTAAGAATAAAATTTTATATTGCAGAATTCATCATAAGTGTTTTTATCCTGTTATCAATAGCTTAAATCCTTGTGAAAGTAAATTTCACACTAAACCGATTCACGATTCAGTGGATCATCTCTGTTGCACAACAAGTGAAATCGTTTCGCTTTGGATATCCAATTTCTAATACTGATTTGCTGAGTCAGTCAGTTGAAACAGTAGTTGACCTTCATAGGTCCGATTATGGTTATGATGTGGAAATCCTTAAGAACACTCCAATGGATAGGTTCATATTCCAACATTTTGCTGATAAAACTAGTGTTACAGGAACAATGGGCCTGTTATCCATCTCTTCATAAATCAACATCTTTTTTTTTTCTTTTAAAATAATGAGTTGATAGAACATTTCCCATGGGATTCACCAGGTGTCCCTTCAGGATCTCCAGTTGAGGGGTTAAGAACTGTTATCACATCTTTTCTTTGAAATATTTCAAATGCTTCCCTGACAGCTTACGCTTATTAGTCTGGCAATTCAGGCATATGGCTTTACCGGAATTCATTCAACAAGGTTTACTGGGGACTGTAATTCAGGCCAGGATTTTTTAGCCCTGTGTTATGTCAATAGGACCAATCGAATCACAGATTTGCTGCCACTTTGTTGATTCATATATGAATCTTGTTGGTCCCTTTGTTTATTTGACTCAGCCATTTATTCCACATGTTGCTTATCCAACCACCAGTTCATTGGCCCATTTATTGTCTGCCTAGTGTCCACTTCCAGCTGTTGTGATTTTCATAGCATCATGCATTCTTCAATCCACTCCCTGTATAGTATACCTTCACAGCACCACGGTTGCGGCTTCTTCTACTGTCTTCACTTCATCAATACCCAGCTACATCCCTGCAAACAGCAGCTTCACATCCATTTTTTCCAGCACGTTCATTACCTGCAAGTATCACCTCCCCTATTTAATACCTGATTCTCATACTAAACCAGCCAAGGAAGCTGATCAATAGTGCCAGAAATGGGTCAACATCGGGTACAAGTATCTGCGAAAGAAAGCACCAGTCCCCCAAAGGAAAATGTGTTGTAGTTTCTCTGCCCTCTCCAACATGGGTATGTCAATCTCATCTCATGATGTGGTACAGACCAGCAGCATAACAAGGGCCTCAGTTATTGATCCTAATCCAATTTTCATGCCATCTTCCATGTACTCTATGCTTACAGCAGCATATATATACAACACCTGCACATTATTTTCTTCTTCCCTTTCGGCACTTGTATCACACACTTTCACTATGATTCACTTCCAGCACCCTTATCCATCTACACAGAGTATATGTTATACACGTATGTATGTATATATACATATATATATGTATGTGTACTCATGTGTATATAAGTATGTATAAACTCTCATGTACATATATATATATATATATATATACATATATAAGTATGCATGTCATTCTTCATCTTTTTCAGCATGTATATCTTGATATATGAACATTTTTTTTTATGATATATGTGGTTTTCCTTCTCTTTTCATTACTAACCAAGTTGTTTTACAGGAAGTATGTGGATAAAGTTATCATTTGAAGTTGTAAAATTAATTTCACATGTTGTAATAGCTAGATTTGAATGAGAATTTACATTTCTTGCTTTAGGTAGAATGAATGAGCATCATAGAATACCATGAATTGTTTATTCCATGCATTTTTTCCTTTATTTCTCAAAATCCCCACAATGGTGAAACACGAATGGCACGTACACCATTTCGTAAGAGGTAAGTTAATTCTAAGTTGACGATTTACATCAACGGCCATAGTCGGGGTGTGAACAAAACTTAGAATTCTTATCTTTTACGAAATAACATTGGATCCACACTGGATCCACTTTCAAAATCCATCATATTTTCTCAAAATATTTTTTTCATTTATCAGAATTTAACTTAGGATTAACTCAAAATATATACCAATGGCCATAGTCAGGGTATATTGAGGGTTAATTTCATTTTAAATTCTATAAAAGCACCAAAAGGGTATTTTATCCTTCACTTGAATTTAGATATGACTATTATATAATACATTCAATGACCATAGTCAGGAATGTATTATATCATTAGTCTTGTTTAAATTCACTTGAAGAATGAGATATGATTTTCAAATTCCAATTTCAAACTTATTCAAATTCATTCATCATATAGGATAGAATTACATCATATTTTTCAAAATTCTTTTCCAAAATCCAAGTGATCTCAAATATCTTTCTCAAGTCTATAGTTTAATTCATTCTTCTATCTTATCTCAAAGATTTAAATTCCAAGTTTAAAGTCCAATTTGACTTTGAAATTTCAAAATTCCATCTTTATATTTCTTGACTCATTCCAAATTCAAGCTCCAAATTCAAAGTCCAAATTGACTTCGAAGTTCATTTATAAATTCAAATTCTCAAATCAATTTTGAAATTCCAAAATTCCAACTCAATTCAACATCCAATTTCAAAGCTCAATTTAACTTTGAAGTTTCTGATCCATCTTCTGATTCAAAATCAAATTTTCTTCAAGTTTTAAATCAAAGTTGAGATTGATTCTGAATCTCAAAATCCAAACTTTCCTAAAAGTTCCATCTGGGTTTTCAAAAATTTAGATCCATCTTCAAAAGTCCCATTTGGACTTTCAAAACCCAAATCCAAAGACAAATCCTAATTTCAACTTGGATCCAGATTTCCAAGTATAAATCCCATTCCACTTTGGATCTCCCATCACGGATCCAAATTTCATTTAGGATCCAAAACCTCATTCCACTTTTGGATCTCCAATCACATATCCAAAATTCATCTAGATCCTCATTATAACATTGGATCTCAGATTCGGATCCAAATTCCAATTCTTAGGATCCAGAATCCAACCCTACATTGGATCTCAGACTTTAGATCCAAATCCAATTCTTAGGATCCAGAAACCAATTCTACATTGGATCTCAGATCCATTCTAGGATCCAGAGTCCAACCCTATCTTGGATCTCAGATTTCGGATCCAAATACCCTCTTGGATTCCAAATCTTGAATCCAATTCCATTCAAAATTCCAAGTCCAAATTCCACTTTAAATTCCAATTCTCAAAGCCAGTCCCATTTTCATTCAAACCAAAGTTCCTATTTCAGATCCTAAATCCAAAAATCAACTCAAAACTATATTCAGAATCCAGAATTTGGATTCGGATTCTATCTTGAAATTCCAACTGTTCCAAATCCCATTCCTCAAATTCCTTTAGATCCCCCACATTTCCTTCTAACTTCAAAACTTCAAAGTTAGAATTCAATTCCATTCCAAATATTCATCCAAGTTCAAAACTTCCAAATTCAAAGTCCATTTATGACTTTGAAATTTTCTTTCTTTCAGTTTCAAGATCATTCCTCTCAAAGATCCAAATTCATTTTTCTAAGCTCTGATTATTCTAAAAACTTAGAACTTCAAATCTTAAGTTCTAAGTTAGAAAACATTTCTTCACTTTATCTGATTCACTTGGAAATTCTTCAAAATATTTTCAAAAAGAGCATACATCTTTGCATTTGCACAAGCATGATTCATTGTGCATTTTTAGACTTAGAATAAATACTTAGATAAATTCATTGCGAAGCAAAAGGCATTAATTCGACCCTTTGTTCGATTACCCCTGGTAAAGGCGCCAGGAACGGTCGAACCTCGTACCGACGAGCGGATCCCGTTTTCCAATTTTCCCGCAAATATTTCAAAAACGGAGGCGAGTTATTTCAAAATATTTTCAAAATTAAGGTCAAGTGAGACCCGCAAAAGATTTCATCTTTTCTTCTCTTCTTTCTTTTCTCTTCTCTCTTTCTTTCCATTCTTTTATCTTTTCTCCCTTCAAAAAGGAGGAAAATAAGAGGTTGGAAAGGAAAAGAGAAGGAAGAGAGAGAACATTATGAGAGGAAAAATTTTGCGATGATCACAATCTAAAAATGGATTTAAGATCTGAGATCCGATATAAAATTGGATTCTGGATCCTAAAATGGAATTGGATCTGAGATCCAAACGTGAAATTGGATTCTGGATCCTAAAGGGGAATTGGATCTGAAGTCTGAGATCCAAAAAGTGGAATTGGACTCTGGATCCTAAAGGGGAATTTGATCTGAAGTTTGAGATCCAATATGAGTGTTGAATCCTGGACCCTAAGATGGATTTGGATCTGAAGTCTGAGATCCAAATGTGAAATTGGATTCTGGATCCTAAGGAGGAATTGGATCTGAAGTCTGAGATCCAATATGAGTGTTTGAATATTGTGTTGAATATTGGATCCTAAAATGGATTTGGAGTTATATTCAGAAGGTGAATCAAAAACTTCCAAGTTTAGATTTGAACTTGGAAAATGAATTTTGAATATACAAATGAATCCCAAAGTCAATTTGGACCTTGGATTTGAAGTTTGAATTTGAAATTTAGAAAAATGAATCAAGAATCTCAAAGTTAAATTGAACTTTGAGTTGGATTAAAGCTTTTGAAAATGAATTTGAAGTTTCAAAGTCAATTTGAACTTTGAAATCTGATTTGACTTTGAATATATAAAAATGAACTTGAAATCTCAAAGTTGGATTGAACTTTGAGATTAAAAATAGAATTTTGAAAAAAATGAAAAGGACGAATTGGATTTGAGTAGGATTGAAGATAGATTGAGGAAGATATTTACATTACTTGGAGTTTGGAAAAAGGAATTTTGGAAAATATGATGCAGTTCTATGATGAATGAATTTAAATTTTTGAAATTGGATTTTGAAAAGCTATCTTATTCTTTGAAATGAATTAAAATAAGATTGAAGATATAATACATTCCTGACTATGGTCATTGAATGTATTATATAATAATCTATATTTAAATTCAGGTGAAGAATAAAACACATTTGGTGCTTTTATAGAATTTAAAATGAAATTAACTCTCAATATACCCTGACTATGGCCATTGGTATATATTTTGAGTCAATTTTAAGTTAAATTCTAATAAAAGGAGAAAATATTTAAGGAAATATGATGAATTTTGAAAATGGATCCAGTGTGGATCCAGTGTTATTTCGTAAAAGATAAAAATCCTAAGTTTTGTCCACACCCTGACTATGGCCATTGATGTGGATCATCAACTTAGGATTGATTTACCTCTTACGAAGCGGTGCACGTGCCATTCGTGTTTCACCAATGTAAGAATTTGAGAAATAAAGGAAGAATGCATGAAAACAAGCATTTTATGATATTTAAAATGCTCATTCATTCTATCTAAGATTGTAAATATTCTTATTATATCTGGCTATTTACAAGTTTTGGAAATACAAAGAGATGATAAAATCTTAAATCTAAAGAGACCTCAACAATTTCTGAATATTTCTTGCAAAACACTTGGTTAGTATAACAAAAATGGGGGAGAAATGGCATATATCATATGGATTTCAGATATGCAGGTGGTGGGACATTCATATGCCATAATGTCCATGATTCAGAATATAAGATGAGGGATAATGTATACTTACATACGTATATATATATATATGCACACCAATATATATATATACATGTATATGTGCGTATATCTATATATATACATATATACATAAGTACATATCATGTACATGACAGAGATGATACTAACACAAGTGGTAATATGTGAGCCTGGAAATATATATGTAGGGAGGAAGCACTGTTATATAACAAAATGGCTGAGTGCATGGGGATATGACAGCAGTCATGATATATTTGAGTGGATAGAATTTTGAACATAGACTGGAACATAGGTGACGTATAACAGCCACTAGGTTGATGAATGGTAGAGGAAGTGCAAGGGAAACAAGTTTGCAGCAAACAGCTGCTGTAGATAACTTGTAATGGGAAATGGATTATGCCTATGAACAACAAAGTGAAGAAGGAAAATGCTGAGGTAAAGTGGGATCATAAAAGGGTATGCTGACGTGCACGGTGGGATTGGCTTTCTTTCCCGACGGACGAAATTACATGGATATCAGAATAGTTCAGCTTCTAAGGAGATGGGGAAGTCGACAGACCAGCCGCCTCTCAATAGCCATGGCCGCACTCGCCTTTCTATACCGAGGATTGACTCGTTTCGCACTCGGAGAATCCATCCTAGTCGAAGGATGCACCTATGCCTTGCAGTCTTGGTTCCTCCGGCATGTGCCAGTCCGAGCCAGTTCCTTCAGATACAATGGTGAGAAGCTCCTTCCAGTTGCACGATACCGGTTCTTGATCGACAACCTTCAGGAGGAAGAGGTCGTATGGGACTACTTTGATCGCCAGGAATCACCTCCCAGATATACTTATGCATACGGCAAGTGATTCAGGCTACTGGGCCCGTTCTTCTGCGCATATTATCATCCAGAGCGGTGTGTCAGGCAATTCTCTCAGAGGCAGAAGCGCGTAGAGATTCGTCCACTAGTCGGGGTTCTGCCAGAATTCGATCTCGCATCAGATCAGTGGTCTGGAGCATACCATTCTGCCAGACATGGCTGGGATTCCTTTGTCAGTCTTACTATTTTTCCTGGTCCTCGTGTATCTTCTGATTATCTGGAGTGGTGGAAAATTGTCTGTCCCCCTCCCCTCTGTCAAGTGTATTATTGATAAAATCATGTTTTTCCTCTCAATAAAAATTCCTTTATTTTACATTGGTTTGACGACCTCGCCTAGGTAACAAGGCATATTTTCAGTCGCTTATCTTGCAAAGAATAGCAACGCAATTGTCGTAATCCCAGCGACGACTCAATCCCTAGTAATGGGATATTATTTCAATTGTCTACCAAAATTCTCAACAAATATTTTCCTCCAAACCAAATTTCCTTCAAAAGCCTAACCATCAGTTCTGTCCTGCAGAGAGCATCAGTAATATCCAAGAGAACATTTGCGATACCCGATGGTTGATACAAGATCCAGAAAGAAAGCCGCATCAGTTGAAGGCGTCGCGTACTCAGTAGCTTCAAAAGAAGAGATGGACTCACCTCGATCAGTCCAGAGTCAGGGTCAGCAGGCGGATGATGGCATCGATCCCCAAATGTACGTCATGTTCAAAAAGATGATGACCAAGATGCTGGCAGAACAAGCTGAGGCCAGTACTGAGCAAATTCAGACTAAGCAGAAAGATAAGGTTCATGCCATCAAGAATGTGAAGATCAGTAAAAAGCAGAATCGTCATAAGGAAATGTCTGATGAGTCAGAATCAGCAGATGATACTGACAAAGAGTATGAAAACAAGCAAGAATTCAAAAGGTCGACTCAGGGGCAGGGGTCGGCCTACAAATCCAAGAATCAGTCTGTTGACGACCCTACGCAGTCACAACTCAAAGATGTGATGAAAATAGTTAAGGATCTTCAAACTCGTGACAAGGGCAAAAGAGTCTTTACAAGTGAAGACTTCTATGACGGACTGGATGGGGATGATGATCTTGATAATCTCCCCAAGAAATTTATCAAGTTTGATGGTTCGGGTGACCCAAAAGCACATCTCGCCCTATTCTTCGCAGAATGTTCCAGGTTCAAGAGGAACAATCGTGCCTTATTTCTCTGCTTCCCTCGCAGTTTGGAAGGTGTCGCAGCAAAGTGGTACTCAGAGCACATTAATCCGATAGAACTGAAAGAATTCGACAAAGTGGTCAATTTATTTATTGAGCGCTTTCTATTCAACGCTGAAGCACTCCCGACTCTCAGTCATCTCTGCAGTCTGAGGCAGAAGGAAAACGAGAAGGCCAGGGATTTTATTCATAGATGGAGATCCGCTTGCAATAAGATGTGCGAGCCAATAGCAGAAAGACACGCACTATCTTTGATCCTGAGCAACTTCTCGCAACCCCTGAGGGGACTAATTTCTACATCTCCATCGAAGAGCTTCATAGAACTAACAGAACGAGCCGAATGGCTCGAGTTGAGTATGGAGAACGGGTCTTATGAAGGTTTTATGTTTACAAAGAATAACAGTCAACAAGAATCAAAGAAGAAAGCCCATTTTACCTACTCTGCCAATAACAGTAAGAATCAGAACAAAGGAAATGGAAAAAATCATAGTTATGCTTCAGGAGGGTCAAATCCCAACAAAAGTGATCAGAAAGGCAAGTCGATTATTCAATATGATAAGCAGCCACAGCAAACCCTCGAACAAAGATCAAGACCACAAGAAAAGCCAAAGCGGGAAGGATGGAGTTATAACCGCAAGTTTACTCCTCTAGACCAGTCCCTCGAGACAGTATTAGAATATATGCTCGGCAGTGATATGATTAAGCTTCCAAGGGTAGCTGACCCGCCAGTGGTTATGGGAAAAATGAAGGACAGATTCTGCAAGTTCCACCGAACTGTGGGACATGATACCGAGAACTGTTTTGTTCTCAAAAATATCATACAAGATTATATTGACAAAAATCTGTTAGTAGAAGGGGCTGAAGATGAGAAAATGAAGATTCTAAAACAGCCTTTCTTGCAGCACTCAACAGCAATGATATCTGATCATCCCTTTCAGCCACAAGATCAGATCCGACCATGCCCTAGCAGTGATATCAATGTGCAGCATCAGGTATTAGTATTGCATAAGGCCAAGTCCAGTTCTCAAAAGATGGACCTCGTTTCAGCATTCAGTAAGCTGAAAGTTTCGAGAGAACCCGCTAGAATATCTCCAGAGGTAGCCAAAAGAATGCCTTGGTTACCCAAGAACCTTGTCAAATCTACTTCGGAAAAAGGGAGAAAACCAGAAGAAAAGGTCGACACGGTGCAAAGACCAATCACTGCCCTCTCTAATATCCCTATCCTTGAGTTGGCACGTGCCTCTCCTAAGCATCAGCAAGTTCTGGACGATTTACTGCGAAAGATCAAAGTCAAGCCAGACACCACACCTGAAGACATGGCTCAGATCGTTAATCAGGCCATGACCAATGCTCCCATAACCTTCTCAGATGAGGATCTGCCAAAACCTCACGCATTTCATAACAATGCCTTGTACATTGTGGTGCGAACCCGGGGAATGACTGTACCCCACGTGCTTGTAGATGGAGGCAGTAGCCTCAACATTTGTCCTGAAATGACTGCCAAGGCTCTGGGTATAAAAGAAGAAGAGTATACACCGGATCCGATCACCATTTATGGGTTTGATAATCATGGACAGACAGCAAAGGGAAAGATCTTCTTGGAAATATTTATCAACTACTCTGTTCATACAGTGCTTTTCCATGTCGTCAACGTGCCACCAACGTATAATCTTCTACTGGGGAGAACATGGATTCATAATGCCAACGCCGTGCCATCCACTCTGCATCAGTGCATCAAGTGGTCTAAAGGTGGCATGATAACTACTGTTTTGGGGGAAGATCCTGAAGAGAGGCTACCTCAGCCTATGATCCCTAGGCCAACTTATACTGCTGATATCCCTAGCATTAGGGAAAGTGAAGAAATTGTTCTCAGTGAAAGCCTTGAAATGCTAAAGTTAGGAGCAACATCAGAGACAAATCACACAGCAGCGATGGTCCAATGGCAAGGACCACATTTCTTTAAGATTGGGGGTCGTCTCGATTACAGTACTTTCAAGGACCATCCTCTTTTCCCGCAGTTTGTTAGAACCAAGAAAGGATTTGACCTGTTACTGAAGCATGGTTATCAGCCTTTCAAAGGATTGGGCAAGAACGGAGATGGCCGGCTAGAGCCAGTGATCCCTGATCAGCATCCGCGCAGGGCAGGACTAGGATTCACGGGCAAAAGATCCCACAAAAATATTGTCTTCATTAAAGGGATCCATTAAAAATTTTCTACCATCTGTCTTTTCTATTTCATTCATTTGATTTTTGCAGTTTATAGGGACAATGTCCCATTTCAGTTCATTTTAAATGTCCTTATTTCATTTCAAGTCTTCAATAAAGTTATCAAGTTTCTAGTCTATCTGGATGTCATCTTTCTCTTATTCCTCTGCAATTTGTCTTCAAAATTCATTTGTTCTTATTTTTATTCCCATGCAATTTATGTCATAGTAAAGGAGCTTTCTCTAAAAGCTATTCCTTTTCAAAATTTCAGAATGTCTTCTCAACCGATAAAAAGGTTAGTCATTAATCCTTCAATCCTATCGAAACCGGCAAAAATATATCGGGTCCGAGCAAGAACAGGGGACAGTAAGGTCACAAAGCAGTCAGAAGAAATGGCAGAATTTGATTCGTCGCTTCCAGAGTTGCCAGAATTTGCAGCGATTCAGAAACAAGATGAACCATCGACCCTAGTCCAGGATCCGACTGAGGACATCAATATTGGTTCAGAAGATGGTCCGAAAATTCTCAAGATCGGCACCAGCCTAAGTACAGATGAGAAGGAAAGGCTCATTGACTTTCTCAAGCAGCACCAAGAAGTATTCGCATGGACTTATGAAGATATGCCCGGTTTAGATCCTAAATTGGTGGAACATCGACTCGTTCTGAAGCCTGATGCGAAACCTATTAAACAGAAGTTAAGGAAAATGGATCCTCGAATCGAGCAACAGGTCAAAGAAGGACTTGAGGACTTGCTTAAAGCAGGATTCATTCGAGCAATAGATTATCCGGACTGGTTGGCGAATATCGTTGCAGTTCCCAAGAAAAATGGCAAAGTGCGAATTTGTATCGACTTTCGCGATCTCAATAAAGCTACTCCGAAGGATGACTATCCCCTCCCAAATATTGACCTCCTAGTTGATAGCACGGCTGGGCATGCCATGTTTTCCTTCATGGACGGATACTCCGGATATAATCAGATCAAGTTAGCCGCTCGTGACCAATCCAAAACATCCTTCACTACGCCATGGGGCACTTTCTGTTATACAGTCATGCCGTTTGGGCTCAAAAATGCTGGGGCAACCTATCAGCGTGCAATGGCCGCCATTTTCCATGATCAGATGCACAAGACCATGGATGCATACGTTGATGACATCTTGGTCAAATCCAAAGAGGAAGAAGACCATATCGATGCCTTAAGTCAAGTCTTCAAGCGGCTTATTCTTTATAAGCTAAGACTCAACCCTCAGAAGTGTGTCTTCGGAGTTGAATCAGGCAAATTGCTAGGCTTCTTGGTCAGCAAAAAGGGGATAGAAATGGATTCCGCTAAAGCAAAGGCCATCATTGACATGCCACCTCCAACTACTCTGAAGGAATTGCGTAGTCTTCAGGGACGTATACAATCAATTCGGAGATTCATATCCAACCTTGCCATGAGATGTGAACCTTTCAATCATCTACTCAGAAAAGGAGTGAAATTTGAATGGGGACCAGAGTGTCAGCAATCGTTTGAGCGTATCAAGAAATATCTTCTTAATCCGCCCGTTCTAAAGCCACCAGAATTGGGAAAGCCTCTCTTGCTATACGTTTCAGTTAACCAAGCCGCTTGTGGCGGATTCTTGGCACAATATGAAGAAGGCAGTTCGGTTGAACATGTCATTTACTATGTAAGCAAGACTTTCACTGACTACGAGAAGAAATATTCTCAAATAGAGAAGACATGCCTAGCACTGGTATGGATGTGTCAGAAGCTGAGACATTACTTGTTAGCATCAGAAGTCAAGATTCTCTCAAAACTTAATCCTCTCAAGTATATTCTCGAACAACCATTTCTTAGTGGACGGATTGCTAAGTGGCAAGTCCTGTTAATGCAGTATGATCTGGGGTATGTTTCTCAGCAATCTATTAAAGGTCAAGCAATTGCAGACCAATTGGCAGATTTTCCTTTAGCAGAAGATGTTAGAATCGAGGATAGCTTTCCCGATGAGCGGATCTGTAATGTTCAACAATCCCCAGTTTGGAATCTGTTTTTCGACGGATCCAAGAACATGGCCGGCATAGGAGTCGGAATCTTGCTGATCACACCAGAGAAAGAGATGATCCCCTTTTCTCTGAAACTAGATTTTCAGTGTACCCATAATATGGCCGAGTATGAAGCTTTAATACAAGGTATGAGAATTTTGCAAGACTTCAATGTTCAGAGGGTACATGCTTTCGGCGATTCATTGCTCGTCGTCAGCCAAGTCAAAGTTGAATGGCAGGTAAAAGATCAGAAGCTGCTCCCTTACCAAAAGATCGTTTTATCCCTTATCAATAATTTCGATGAATTTCAGCTTTTCCATATCAAAAGAGAGTTTAATCAAATAGCTGATGGTTTGGCCAGCCTGGGCTCCATTATGTCTTTCAGAAATGGAGAATCCTGTCGCTCATTTGAAATCGGTAGACTTGACCAACCTGCCTTCGTTCCGGTAATGCAGGTCAACCAGGCGGAACAGAAAAAGAAGCCTTGGTATCAAGATATCAAAAACTTTATTGAAACTGGTGAGCTTCCACCAGAACTATCAAAGAAGGAGCAAAAAGCAATTCGGCATATGTCCGCCCGCTATTTTATCCTTGCCAATGTTCTTTATCGTCGTGGGTTCAGTTCTGAGTATTCCAGGTGCTTAGATGAAGAAGAAGCTAAAGAAATCATACGAGAAGCGCATGAAGGTATTTGCGGTGGTCATGTCGACTACCAAACCCTTGTTAAACAAATCATTCGGGCAGGATACTATTGGAGAACCATGCAGCAAGACTGCTATCGTTTTATGAAGAAGTGCGCTCAGTGTCAGATACACGCACCTTCCATTCATGCGCCAGCCACGTACTTGCAATCAGTCGTGTCTCCATGGCCATTTTCTATGTGGGCCTTCGACGTCGTAGGACCCATCTCTCCTTCAGCTTCTAATGGTCATAAATATTTCCTTGCCGCAACAGAGTATTTCACCAAATGGGTTGAAGCCGTCACTCTGCGTACGGTGGAGGGTCGACATGTAGTCTCGTTCATTCATAAGAACATTCTTTGTCGTTTCGGTGTACCGCACGACATCGTGTCAGATAATGGTACTCATTTCAAGAATGAGAGAATGAAGATCTTTTGTTCAAAATTCAGAATTCATCATCATTTTTCAGCTCCTTATTATCCACAAGGAAATGGTCAGGCAGAAGCAACCAACAAGAGTTTGATTCGCATCTTGGAAAGAACCGTTGAGACGGGTCGTGATTGGCACGAGAAAATTCATGATGCACTTTGGGCATATCGAACTACCATTCGAACCCCAACCAATGCGACTCCTTCAGAACTTGTTTATGGGACTGAGGTGGTGTTACCTCTTCATGTTCAGAAACCCGCCCTTAAGTTCGCATCTCTTTTAGAGCTACCACTCGATCAGTATCAGCAACAGAGATTGGTACAGTTAGAATTACTCGATGAAAAAAGACTCAAAGCAGCAGAACACGCTCAGTCTTATCGTCAGAGGATAGCAAGGCAATATGCCAAGTCAGTCATCGAAAGGAGATTCCAAGTTAATGACTTGGTCCTTAGATCAACGGTTCATCTCAAGCATCGTCCACGTGGCAAATGGTCACCAAACTGGGAAGGTCCCTACGTGGTGAAAGAAGCGTTGCCCCGTAATTCATATCGTTTGATTAATGCAGACGGGGTAGAACTATCCGACCCCATTAATGCCCGACATCTGAAGAAATTCTATACCTAGAAAATCTCTATTCTATCTTTTGTATTCTTCAAAAATTCTCCTCAATAAATGATCAATTATTCTTTGGTCAAAATACCCCTCTTCCCCAGAATATACTGGGGCATTCTTGGTAAAGTTGCCTTTTATCCAAAATAATTTGTGTGCAGGCAGGATCTAATAAATCTCTCGTTTTGCACGCATGTGCACTCAGTTGCATCCATTTGCATTTGCACGCATTCATCTGCATCAATTTGCATTGGATTTCCCATTCAGGATAAGGGATAAATCCTGAGACCACGGCAAGTCGTCCAAGTCATCGTCAATTGATGACCCAGTGCTCGTACTGGTAATCTTTTAAAAACCAGTGCTCGTACTGGTAATCTTTTGAAAACCCAGTGCTCGTACTGGTAATCTTTAAAACCCAGTGCTCGTACTGGTAATCTTTAAAACCCAGTGCTCGTACTGGTAATCTTTTAAAAACCCAGTGCTCGTACTGGTAATCTTTTAAAAACCCAGTGCTCGTACCGGTAATCTTTTAAAATTCAGTGCTCATACTGATAACCTTTTAAAATCCAGTGCTCGTACTGGTAACCTTTTAAAGTCCAGTGCTCGTACTGGTATCCTTTAAAAATCCAGTGCTCGTACTGGTAGTCTTTTAAAATTCAGTGCTCGTACTGATAACTTTTTAAAATCCAGTGCTCGTACTGGTAGCCTTTTAAAGTCCAGTGCTCGTACTGGTATCCTTTAAAAAAATCCAGTGCTCGTACTGGTAATCTTTTAAAATACAGTGCTCGTATTGGTACTTTGCAAAAGTTCGGTCTTCATACTGGTCGCAACATAACTCTCACATTGAGGTTCAGGCTCAATCTTTAGACCTGCGAACCAAACAATCTGTATCAGACTCTTGGGTCGTTCCATTCTGTTAATCTGACATTCGGGTTGCCGATTTTGTCAAGACTTCTAGTCATTCGTGTTATCAAGCAGTTCTTTGAGTTATCAAAAGCTATCAAAATCAATCGCCAAGTATCTCTCTTGCGAGGGACCCTTTTTCCAGGGAGAGTTCGAGGGAGCTCGTTTCTTTTCGCATGTCTTTATTGTTCGTTCGTTGAACCCCTTTTTCTAGGGAGAGTTTGAAGGGACTCGTGATTCACGAACAGTTTGCAAAATAATCTTTGTTGTAACACAAGGAATCCTTTTTCTAGGGAGAGTTTCGACGGAAGCTCGTCCTCCTTGTTACCCTAAATGTCTTTTGTTAGGCCACCCCCGTCATCGAGGACCCTTTTTCCAGGGAGAGTGTGATGGACTTGTTCCTCTATGATATCCTTTCAATCTCTGTTAGCGGCCCCCTTTCCATAAGAGAAGCCTAGAAATAGGGAGTTTTGACGAAAACTCTATTTCTCTTCGAAAGTTCATTTTGCAAACACCTCCTCTTCAGGGAAGAGAGGAGTATCTTTTGTTACCCGTTCAGGTAAGGGTCAAGCCTGAGTCTCTCCTTTGGGGAAAGGAGAGGAGAATCTAGCCACGGATGTGTCATATGGATCTCAAATGATTTCCTTCACCAAGGATTCCAAGAATATTTTGCCAATTTGCCATAAAAAAAATAGTTGTTGATTCCAAAATCTTTATCGCATAAAATTGTACCTCAGAATACCTTCAGTATTACTTCCGAAGTGACAAAGCTTTTGCGAAAAAGGATTCAAAATTCAAAATCTTTCTATTGGCCAACCAAAAGGATGAAGAATAAATCCGCGATATGGCCAACAAAGAAAATTCAATGTTGTTGCAAAGCCAGAAGTGATTGATATTGATCACAGTCAATAGCATATTTTTAAAGATCATTCTTGGAAAATAAGCAGTCGAAATATCTTGGGTGATACAGAAAAATCCACTCAATCTCCATGTCCCCTCAATCACCTAAGCTGCAATTAAATATCTGCAAAAGGGATCTCTCAACTGTCGTCAAGATAAAGGCGAATTAGACGAGTCGACCCCCGGGGCCAAAGAAGATTTGGATCATCTCCAAGATGACGGAGTTTGTGATGGATCCTTCCAGGGAAAATCCAGATCACCGTCGAGATGAAGGCGAGTGTGATGGACCTCTCGACAATCCCTAAAAGGTATTTAATTTTTGTTATCATCAAGAGATTCCTAACCAATGAGCCAATAACCGTCAATATAATCCCTGAGAGAAAAGAAGGATCGGAACATCTCTGAGATGAAGGAGTTTGTGACGTACCCTTCCAAAAAAATAAAGAGAGAAAAAGCTAGGACATCTTCAAAATGAAGGATGATGTAATTCCCGAAAAATCCAAGAGAGCTCCAATTCTGTCAAAAAAGAGTGCAGAAAGATCATCATGAGAAAAGAATCCCAGGATATCAGACTGCCGAATCTATCAAGAATCTTCTTTAATTTTGTGAAATTCTTTTATCAATATCCTTTCGCTAATAGCTCTCGCAATATCAAGAATACATTTTTTTTCGTCCATATCAATGAAATTGATAGCCTCCTTGAAGGAAAGTCAATTGCAAGTAATTTGAATTCGAATCTTGATTCTACGGAGTTAAGCCCAGTTGGAGGTAATACTTCAGGTAGAAAAGAGGGAATATTTTTCATATATATATGTGCTTATCATTCTTGAATTAACTACAATTTTTTATCTTATTGTCAATCTTTTTAAGTTATCCTGACATGAAGTGAGAACTTGATGTTTATTTTGATGTATCCAGGCGTTGTTGCTATCCCTTTTAGGATCGGATGATGGGAGTTGTCCAAGATCCTTCCCTTCTTGTTTTGATCTGAGTGCCTGGGCTCTCAGATTCGCACACTTCCCTGTGCTCCCCACTGTCCCACCATAGACAGTTCCCGTTCAGGTTAAGGGTTAAACCTGAATTTTCCGCAAAAGGTCATCTGTCTTAAAAGCCATTCATTCTTAGCAATGAGACGTCCAAGATCAATCCATTTTCAAGCTTTAGGGAACCCCCTTTCTTCCTTTTGCAAACCCCTCTCAGATTTATTGTGCAGAATTCGAAGGTCCCATCATGGTTTCTTCATTTGAGGATTCCGTATATCGTCCCCTTTCAGGTTAAGGGTTAAGCCTGAGCCTCGTTTTTCCACAAGGTATCGTCCCCTTTCAAGTTAAGGGTTAAGCCTGAGCCTCGTTTTTCCACAAGGTATCGTCCCCTTTCAGGTTGAGGGTTAAGCCTGAGCCTCGTTTTTCCATGAGGTATCATCCCCTTTCAGGTTAAGGGTTAAGCTTGAGCCTCGTTCCATACGAGGTATTTCCTGTCCCATCCAGGTTAAGGGCAAAACCTGAATCTCACTTCTTTTCGAAGTAAAATTTTCTCCTTATTCTTCATTTCATATCTATCATCATCCTTTGAACTAATTCTTTCATACCCAGTCAGATTCATCTAACTGGGGCATTTTTATAGTCCAAATTTGGTATGTTTTCTTTGCCACTAAGCTCGGCTTTCAACCGGCTTAGCAGCAAAGAGGGGGCATCTGTAAACACACCAAATTTTTACCTTCATCCAGTGTTTGTCCATTTCATAAGTCATCACAGATCATTGCATGTCATTGCACGCATTCTGCATAGCATTGTATGACATTGCTTCTCATTTTCGAGATCCAGCACTCCTATTTCAAAACACTCAATCCAGATTTGAATTTTAAAGCTTTATTTCAAAATCAATTTCAAAACCTGGGTTTTTATTCAATACTCTGTCATTTTCCAACCCCAGGACTTTGTATTTCGAAATATTTTCTCAGAAAACAATCTGGATTCCTTTCAAATTCAAACTTTAATCGATTTCAATTCACAGATGAGACCCATTTAGATGGTGTCGCTTCTGAATGCCTCTATTCATCAAATTTCTCAAATTTTTGAAAGTTTCAGTCCGATCAGGACTCTGTCTCAGAGTCCTAATCCGGTCAGAAGTTTGGTTTTTAAGTCTGTTTTACTTCCATTCTCAATCTTTTTCGTTTGTTTTCGAAATTTAGGTCATTTCACAGAGTCCAGTTAGTTCAGGACTCTATTTTAGAGTTCGGTCGAGTTGGGAGTCTAATCCTGACTGTGTTTTCTGACTTATTTCATCATTTCTTGATAAAATCTTTTGAAAATTCTTTCATTTGGCTTTTAAAATCTAAAATCTCAGAGTCCTAAGAGTTCAGGACTCTAACCCGGAGTTCCAGTTCGCTTGAGACCCTATTTTCAAAGATCTTGAATTTCAAATACTGATTTTAACCCCTTTTCAAAGCCATTTTCAGTGTTTATTTCAAAAATGTTCAAAATTCGATGTGGGCCCACTCAGTTGGCACCGTATCCAGAGGAATTCTAACTCAGTTAGGACCTTATGCCATTTCAAAAATCCTAATTTTAAGTTTACTTTTGAAAATCTTTTGAAAATCTTTTGAAAATCTTTTGAAAACTCCTTCAATTTCAAGTTTTAAAATCGCTTTTTGAAAAACTCAAGTAGGGCCCACTCGGGGTGGCGCCATATTCGAGTAAGTCAGGGCTAGACTAGGGTTAGTTGATGTCTTGGTTAGTGTTAGAGGTTTAGAAGAGTCAAAACCATTTTGAAAAACTCATTTTTGAAAGTTAGTTTTTAAAACTAGTGTTTTTAAAGGTTTTTAAAAGTGTTTTAAAAACCCAATGTGAGAGAATGCCAAGTGGCACCACATTTGGGGGATTCTTAGGTTTAGCTAGGGGTTAATTAGGAACTATTTAGGATAATTTAGACTAGGGTTAGTTAGGTAACTCCACCCCAAAATCGCCCCCCCTTTAGAGTCCAAAATTTTCAAAATTGTCAATTTTTAAACCTAATTTTTTTATTATAAATAGAGGCATAAGGGGGGTCGATTTTTCCATCTCTCTCCTATTGGATTCTTGGAGCTTCTCTCTCCTCTCCAGCCCTTCCTCCATTGCTGCAACTCCAAAGTATGAACTTCTTCACTTTTCTTATTTTATTTAATGTTTTTTAATGCTTTAAACCTAGATTTAGGCTTGGACACCCCTCCTTATGGAAGATCAACCATGGTTTCACCTCAAGAACCATCAAGAACCAGCAAGAACAATCCAAGAAGGTGATCTAACCCTGTTTTGGATAATTTACAGAGATTTTAATCCATTAGAATTGATTTTAACATGATTCTTTGCATTATTAACCAATAAAATATATGATTTACCCTTTTTAATGGGTTAAATCTATGTTTTAAAGGTGATATCAAATTTCAGCCATTGATTCCCTGTTTTTAATTTATTTTCATGGTTTATTCATATTTTTTTTACGTTCTATAGCATAGAAATAAGTTTTATTTACTGTTTTATGGTTTATTTTATTTATTTACATTAGTTAATGCATGGTTTATCAAGTTTCTTAAATTTCTGTGTTCTAGGTTTAGAACAGTAAAGATGATGTTATTTCGGATTGAATCACTCATTGTTTATTTCTGATTTTTTTATATGTGGTGCATGCATGAGTTATTGAGTTACTGTAGAAAAATCAGAGGTTTTGGATCTCGGGAACCCTGTCAAAAAAATCAGACATAAAATCGGGTTTTTAAAGCTTTAAAATCGTGGTTAAAATCAAAAAGGTAACTTGCTGTTATGATATTTCTCTCATCTTATATCCGATTTTAGATCTGTAAAGTGTTATGGATTCACATTGAGTAGATCTGTTTGATGTGAAATTTTCGGATTTTTTGATCACATTTTAGTATTTTTCCCTTTTTAGAGAATCTGTTTTTAAATTTAAAACTCGTTAGGGTTTATCAAAACCCTAATCAGACTTGTGTTAGTCATAAATCCCAAACCACAGATCCGATTTTAGATCTGTAAAAAGTGAGTATTGTTATTTTTCTATCTACTGTTCACCATTAAAATTTCAGAGATGTTTGTTTAGAATTGCTATTTATGTCTGTATTTTCAATCTGGAATAGCTGTTTTAATCCCTATTAAGAGTGATATATTTTAGCTCAGATTGCCGGAAGGGTTTCTCCCTAACCGGAGATGATTTTTCCGATCTGTAAATTGGGAAATCTCTGTTTTCCTTCCTAGTTAGTCTCTGTAAAATGTCATAAATTTTCATGGAGATTTGACCCCTGGTTCAGGTCTTGGACTGAGACTGGTTGGTGAATTAGGTCAAAAATAGCATATTTTTAGGGTTTAATGCAATTTTCGGATTAATTTAATGTCAAAAAATTATTTTTATAATTCCAATTCGATATTAGGGTTATAACAAGTGCAGGTACCAATTTTTATGGATTTTGGAATCCATTTGATGGCTGAATTGAGCTAATTGCAAAACCGGGTTCCTGAAAGATCCAAAAACACTGCAAAAATCACAAAATTTGTGATATTATTGGATTTTTGTGCATAAGCATATGGTTTTAGGGTTTTATCATGTTCATAATCATATTAGGATGCTTTAGGTTTAATTTTGTGCTCATTTGATTTCATTTAGTGCATAAAACCTAAATTTTTACCAAAATCTCTTTCTAAAAACCCTGATTTCAAGGCCATAGTCTTGCTATCAGGGGCAATTTGGTCATTTGACCTAAATTTCGAAATCCCTAACCCTAATTTCATATTTGTAATCATGTCATAGTATATTTGGTTTGAGTTTATTCCATTCAAATTTCAAAACTTGCATTTTATCAAAATATCTTTCTAAAAACCCTAATTTCAAGGCCATAGTCTTGTTATTAGGGGTTTTTTGATCATTTTGACCCCAATTTCGAAATTTCATATTTTACCTTTATTATTTCTTCATATTCGTACTGCTAATCTTTTACAACCTAGTGCTCGTACTGGTAATCTTTTAAAACTCAGTGCTCGTATTGGTAATCTTTTACAACCCAGTGCTCGTACTGGTAATCTTTTAAAACCTAATGCTCGTACTAGTAATTTTTTAAAACCCAGTATTCGTACTGGTAATCTTTTAAAACCTAGTATTCGTACTGGTAATCATTTAAAACCCAGTGCTCATATTGGTAATCTTTTAAAACCCAGTGCTCGTACTGGTAATCTTTTAAGACTCGGTGCTCGTAGTGGTAATCTTTTAAATCCAGTGCTCGTACTGGTACTTCGTCAAAATTTGGTCTTCGCATTGGTCGTAATCCAAACACTAGTGTCACATTAGGGTTCAGGCTCAACGCCAATCTCAAGATCTGCAAACCAAACAATCTTTATCAGACCCTTGGGTCACTCCATTCTGTCAAATCTGACCTTTGGGTCACCAATTTTGTTAGACTTCTAAATCACCAATTTTATCAAGCAAACCTTTGGGTTAACAGATTCTATCAAAGTCAATCATATCTTTTCAACCTTCGGGTTGCATCTGGCAATCATAGTCTTTCAAGATTTGACCTTTGTGTCGAATTCGTCTGCCAACTAGCTCAAAATCAATTATCAATCATTTCTCTTGCAAGGGACCCTTTTTCCAGGGAGAGTTTGAGGGAGCTCGCTCTTTTCGCTTGTCTTTATTGTTCGTTCGTTGAACTCCTTTTTCTAGGGAGAGTTTGAAGGGACTCACGCTTCACAAACAGTTTGCAAAACAATCTTTATTGTCACACAAGGAACCCTTTTTCCAGGGAGAGTTTCAACGAAATCTCGTCCTCCTTGTAACCGTAAATATCTTTTGTTAGGACACCCCTATCATCAAGGACCCTTTTTCCAGGGAGAGTGTGATGGACTCGCTCCTCTATGATATCCTTTCTAACCTTTGTTAGCGCCCCCCTTTCCATAAGAGAAGCCTAGAGATAGGGAGTTTTGACAAAAACTTTATTTCCCTTCAAAAGTTCGTTTTGCAAACACCTCCTTTCTAGGGAAAAGAGGAGTATCTTTTTATTACCCGTTTAGGTAAGGGTCAAGCCTGAGTCTCTCCTTTGGGGAAAGGAGAGGAGAATCTAGCCAAGGATGTGTCATTTAGATCTCACGCGATTTCTTTCACCAAGGATTCTAAGAATATTTTGCCAATTTGTCATGAAAAATAGTTGTTGATCTCAAAAATCTTTTATTGCACAAAAGAATTACCTCACGTTACCTTCAGTATTACTTCCAAAAAGAGTGAAGCTTTTGCGAAGGAGGATTCAAAATCCAAATTCTTTCTATTGGTCGACCAAAGGGATGAAGAATAAATCCTGGATATGGCCAACGAAGAAAATTCAATGTTATCGTAAAGTCATAAGTGCTTGATATTAATCGAAGCTATGACACATTTTTAAAAAGCATTCTTGTAAAGACAAGGCAGTCAAAATATTCTAGGTGATAAAAAAAATCCATTCAATTCTCATATCTCCTCAATCATTTAAGCTGCAATTAAATATTTACAAAAGGGATCTCTCAATCATCGTCAAGTTGAAGGTTGGTGGATGAGTTAGACCCCGGGGGCCAAAGAAGATTTGGATCATCTCTAAGATGAAAGAGTTTATGACGGATCCTTTTAGGGAAGTTTAAATCATCGCCAAGTTGAAGGCAAATGCGATGAACCTCCCGACAAACCCTAAAAGATATTTAATTTCTATTGTCATCAGGAGATCGTCAACCCTAGAAACAATATCATCAAACAAAGAAGGATCAGAATATCTCCAAGTTGAAGGAGTTTGTAACGTACCCTTCCCAAAAAAGAGAAAAGCTAGGACATCTCCAAAATGAAGGATGGTGTAATAAACTCTCCAAAAACCCTAGCTCCAAAAAGTGCAAAAAGATCATCATGAGAAAAGAATCCCAGGATATCAAACTTCCAAATCTATCAAGAATCTTTTTTAATTTTGTGAAATTCTTTTATCAATATCCTTTCACCCATTGCTTTCACAATGAGAATTCTTTCTTTTCCGTTCATATCAAGGAAATTGATAGCCTCCTTGAAAGAAAGTCAATTGCAAGTAATTTGAATTCAAATCTTAATTCTACGAAGTTAAATCCAGATTGAGGTAATACTGTAGGCAAAAAGAGGGAATATATTTTTCATACGAATGTGCTTATTTTCAATCATTCTTGAATCAACTATAATTTTTATCTTATTGGCAATCTTTTTAAGTCATCCTGACATGAAGTGAGAGCTTGATGTCTATTTTGATATATATCCTGGCATTGTTTTTATCCCTTTTTGGATCGGATGACGGGAGTTGTTCAAGATCCTTCCCTTCTTGTTTTAATCTGAGTGCTTGGGCTCTCGGATTTGCACACTTCCATGTGTCCCCATTGTCCCACCATAGACAGTTCTTGTTCAGGGTAAGGGTTAAACCTGAATCATTTCTGCAAAAGGTCATCTGTCTTAAAAGTCATTCAGTCTCAGCAATGAGACATCCAAGATCAATCAATTTTCAAGCTTTAGGGAACCCCTTTTCTTCCTTTTGCAAACCTCTCTCGGATTTATTGTGCAATATTCGAAGGTCCCGTCATGATTTCTTCATTCGAGGATTTCGTTCATCATCCCTTTCAGGTTAAGGGTTAAGTTTGAACGTCATTTTTCCATGAGGTAGCGTCCCCTTTCAAGTTAAGGGTTAAGCCTGAACCTCATTTTTCCATGAGGTATTATCCCCTTTCAGGTTAAGGATTAAGCACAAACCTCATTTTTCTATGAGTTATTGTCCTCTTTTAGGTTAAGGGTTAAGCCTAAACCTCATTTTTTCCATGAGGTATCATCTCTTTCAGGTTAAGGGTTAAGCCTGAATCTCATTCTTCCATGACGTATTTTTTTTTTGTCTCATCCAGGTTAAGAGCTAAGCCTGAGCCTCGTCTCGATGAGGTGAATCTTCTTCTTTATTATCCATTCTATATCTACCACTATCATCCAAGCCAGTCAAATTCTTCTAACTGGGGATTTTTATAGTCCAAATTTGGTGTGTTTTTCTTTACCACTAAGCTCGATTTTCAACCGGCTTAGTAGCAAAGAAGGGCATCTGTAAACACCCCAAATTTTCACCCTCATCCAGTGTTTACATTTCATGTGTCATTGCATGCATTTGACATGTCATTTCATTGCATTGCATTGCATGTCATTGCATTTCATTATCGAGATCCAGAACTCCTGTTTTCAAAATATTAAATCCAGATTCAAGTTTTAAAAACCTTTCTTTTGAAATCAATTTCAAAACCTAGGTTTTAAGTCAACATTTTTGCCATTTGCCAACCCCCAGGATCTTATATTTTGAAATGTTTTCCTCAGAAAACAACTTGGATTCGTTTGAAACTCAATTTCAATTGATCTCAATTCTCAGATGAGGCCTATTTAGTCAAAAATCTCAAAAAATTTAGAGTCCTAGTTGGATCAGGACTCTGACTTTTCATCTTTTTGAATCTTTTCAAAACTTTATTTTGATTCTAAACCAGATGTAGTCATATCCTCTGTCTATTTCCTCCATTTTGGTCAAAATCTCAGAGTCCTAGTTGGATCAAGACTCTTTTTCAAGAATCTCAATCGGATTAGGACTTTTTTCAAGAATCTCAGTCAGATTAGGACTCTTCTTTAGAGTTTCAGTCAGATTAGGACTCTACCTTTCGTAGCTATTTTCAATCAAATCTTTTAAAATCTTTCAAAAGGAGTTAAAAACTAAGAGTTTTAGTCAAACTAGGACTCTATTCAAAGAGTCCCAGTTGGATCAGGACTTTGACACTAATTTTAATTTTGCGAGAATCTTTCCAAAATCTCTTTATTTATCTTTCCAAATTTCAAAATTATTACACCTTTATCATGGAATCTCAAAATTCTCGGATTTTATCCCAGAGTCCTGATTGAATCAAGACTCTATCCAAAGTTTATTTTCTCACTTCATTTTCATTGGTTTTCAAAAAGTTCTTTTTAAAATCTTATCATTTACTTTCTAGAAAACCAAAAATTTCTCAGAGTTCTAGTTGAATCAGGACTCTTCCTCAGAGTCCTAATCAGACCAAAACTCTGAACCAGACTTCAATTTTATCTTATTTTCACCTATTTTTAAGATTCCCTCATCTGTTTTCTCAGAAAATCTAAAATTCTGAGAGTCCTAGTCTGATTAGGACTCTGTCCCCAGAGTCCCAGTTTGATCAAAACTCTGTTTGATTTCAATACTTGTTGTTATTTTCACTATTTTCACTGTTCTTTTATCTGTTTTTCAGAAAATACCAAAAAAACTCTAGAATTTCAGTCTGATCAGGACTCTGTCCTAGAGTCCTAATTTAGTTAGGAGTATGTTCTAAAGTTTGTTTTTACTTCCTTTTCATTCATCTTCATTTGTTTTTCAAAAATTAGGTCATTTTGCAGAGTCTGGTTGATTCAGAACTCTATTTCAGAGTTTCAGTTAAGACTCTAATCCCGACTGCATTTTCTGACTTATTTTACCAGTTCTGATGAAATCTTTCAAAAACTTCTTCATTTGGTTTTTAAAATCCTAAAATCTCAGAGTCCTAAAATTTCATGACTCTAGCCCAGAGTTCCAGTTCGCTTAGGACTCTAATTTCAAGCCTTTGAATTTCATTTGTTGATTTTAACCCCTTTTCAAAGCTATTTTCAATCTTTATTTCAAAATTTATAAAACTCTGATGTGGGGCTTACTCAGTTGGTGACATATCTGGAGGAGTTCTGACCTAGTCAGAACTCTGTGTTGTTTCAAAATCTTTAATTTCAAGTCCACTTTTGAATCTCTTTTGAAAAACCTCTCATTTTCAAGTTTTAAAATCATTTTTTTTTAAAAATCAAATGGGGCCCACTTGGGGTGGCGCCACATTTGCAGAAGTCAGGGTTAGACTAGGGTTAGTCAGTGTCCTAGTTAGGTTAGGGGTTTAGAAGAGTCAAAAACAATTTTGAAATTTCACTTTATTTAGGTTTTAAACCATTGGTTTTTAAAAGTTTTAAAATAAAGTTTTAAAACCCAATGTGGGCCCACACTAGGTGGCGCCACATTTGGGGTCTTTTAGGTTAGTTAGGAGTCTAGTTAGGTTAGCTAGAGTCCACATAGGTTAGGAAATTTCAGAAAAAATTGCCCCCCACTAATTACTTTGGATAGGTTTTAAGAGGGGTAAATTTGGAATTAAGAAAAGCCCTAATTAAAACCTAATTTTTTTCTATTTAAAGAGGCAAGAGGGGGGTTGACCCCTATTCTTCCCCTTTTGGATTCTTGGAGCTTCTCTCTCCTCTCTCTAGCACCCCTTTTTCCTCCATTGTAGCTACAGCCCCAAGGTGAGTTACTTAATAATTTTTTCATTATTTTCCATTAATTTTTTTTATGTTTTACATTGAATTTCACCATAGGCGCCCCTTTTTTCCATGATTTTTACCATGGTTCATCATCAAGAACCCTAAAGTCGACTCAAGAAGATGATCTAATCATGTTTGATGTTATTTTTTGAGATTCTAATCCATTAGAACTGTTCATATCACTATTTTCTATGTTCTTAACCGACGAAAGATGCGATTTACCCATTAAATGGGCTAAATCCATCCTTTCAAAGGAAAAATCAATTTCCATCATGGATTCTCTGTATTTTTTTATTTTCATAATAAGGATTGTTGTATATGTTCCGGCATTAAATTAAATTTCGTTTTTCTGTTTAGGTATTTTTTTATTGTTTTTCATTATTAAATCATGTTCTTTTAGTGTTTTATTGGATTTTCGTATATTCTGATTTTAGATCCGTAGAAAACATGTTATTTTGTATCTGAAACTCTTTTAGAAATTTTTTATTTTTTTATATGTAGTTCATGGATATGTCAGTGAGTCCCTGTAAAAAAATTATAGGTTTTGGGATTCAGGAACTCTGTTAGAAAAATTCAAAGTCGAATCGTGATTCCTATTTATTAAAATCATTATTCATATTCAAGTATAACTTGAAGTTGCGTTGTTTTTGTCATCTGAGATCCGATTTGAAATCCATAAATTGCATTAGCTTCGTATTAGTGTAAACACACCAAATTTTTACCTTCATCCAGTGTTTGTCCATTTTATAAGTCATCACAGATCATTGCATGTCATTGCACGCATTCTGCATAGCATTGTATGACATTGCATCTCATTTTCGAGATCCAGCACTCCTATTTCAAAACATTCAATCCAGATTTGAATTTTAAAGCTTTATTTCAAAATCAATTTCAAAACCTGGGTTTTTATTCAATACTCTGTCATTTTCCAACCCCAGGACTTTGTATTTCGAAATATTTTCTCAGAAAACAATCTGGATTCCTTTCAAATTCAAACTTTAATCGATTTCAAATCACAGATGAGACCCATTTAAATGGTGTCGCTTCTGAATGCCTCTATTCATCAAATTTCTCAAATTTTTGAAAGTTTCAGTCCGATCAGGACTCTGTCTCAGAGTCCTAATCCGGTCAGAAGTTTGGTTTTTAAGTCTGTTTTACTTTCATTCTCAATCTTTTTCGTTTGTTTTCGAAATTTAGGTCATTTCACAGAGTCCAGTTAGTTCAGGACTCTATTTTAGAGTTCGGTCGAGTTGGGAGTCTAATCCTGACTGTGTTTTCTGACTTATTTCATCATTTCTTGATAAAATCTTTTGAAAATTCTTTCATTTGGCTTTTAAAATCTAAAATCTCAGAGTCCTAAGAGTTCAGGACTCTAACCCGGAGTTCCAGTTCGCTTGAGACCCTATTTTCAAAGATCTTGAATTTCAAATACTGATTTTAACCCCTTTTCAAAGCCATTTTCAGTGTTTATTTCAAAAATGTTCAAAATTTGATGTGGGCCCACTCAGTTGGCACCATATCCAGAGGAATTCTAACTCAGTTAGGACCTTATGCCATTTCAAAAATCCTAATTTTAAGTTTACTTTTGAAAATCTTTTGAAAACTCCTTCAATTTCAAGTTTTAAAATCGCTTTTTGAAAAACTCAAGTAGGGCCCACTCGGGGTGGCGCTATATTCGAGTAAGTCAGGGCTAGACTAGGGTTAGTTGATGTCTGGGTTAGTGTTAGAGGTTTAGAAGAGTCAAAACCATTTTGAAAAACTCATTTTTGAAAGTTAGTTTTTAAAACTAGTGTTTTTAAAGGTTTTTAAAAGTGTTTTAAAAACCCAATGTGAGAGAATGCCAAGTGGCACCACATTTGGGGGATTCTTAGGTTTAGCTAGGGGTTAATTAAGAACTATTTAGGATAATTTAGACTAGAGGTAGTTAGGTAACTCCACCCCAAAATCTCCCCCCCCCCCCCCCCCTTTAGAGTCCAAAATTTTCAAAATTGTCAATTTTTAAACCTAATTTTTTTATTATAAATAGAGGCATAAGGGGGGTCGATTTTCCCATCTCTCTCTTATTGGATTCTTGGAGATTCTCTCTCCTCTCCAGCCCTTTCTCCATTGCTGCAACTCCAAGGTATGAACTTCTTCACTTTTCTTATTTTATTTAATGCTTTTTTAATGCTTTAAACCTAGATTTAGGCTTGGACACCCCTCCTTATGGAAGATCAACCATGGTTTCACCTCAAGAACCATCAAGAACCAGCAAGAACAATCCAAGAAGGTGATCTAACCCTGTTTTGGATAATTTACAGATATTTTAATCCATTAGAATTGATTTTAACATGATTCTTTGCATTATTAACCAATAAAATATATGATTTACCCTTTTTAATGGGTTAAATCTATGTTTTAAAGGTGATATCAATCTCCAGCCATTGATTCCCTGTTTTTAATTTATTTTCATGGTTTATTCATGTTTGTTTTACGTTCTATAGTATAGAAATAAGTTTTATTTACTGTTTTATGGTTTATTTTATTTATTTACATTAGTTAATGCATGGTTTTTCAAGTTTCTTAAATTTCTGTGTGTTCTAGGTTTAGAACAGTAAAGATGATGTTATTTCGGATTGAAGCACTCATTGTTTATTTCTGATTTTTTTATATGTGGTTCATGCATGAGTTATTGAGTTACTGTAGAAAAATAAGAGGTTTTGGATCTCGGGAACCCTGTCAAAAAAATCAGACATCAAATCGGGTTTTTAAAGCTTTAAAATCGTGGTTAAAATCAAAAAGGTAACTTGCTGTTATGATATTTCTCTCATCTTATATCCGATTTTAGATCTGTAAAGTGATATGGATTCACATTGAGTAGATCTGTATGCTGTGAAATTTTCAGATTTTTTTATCACTGTTTAGTATTTTTCCCTTTTTAGAGAATTTTTTTTTAAATTTAAAACTCGTTAGGGTTTATCAAAACCCTAATCAGACTTGTGTTAGTCATAAATCCCAAACCACAGATCCGATTTTAGATCTGTAAAAAGTGAGTACTGTTATTTTTCTATCTACTATTCACCATTAAACTTTCAGAGATTTTTGTTTAGAATTGCTATTTATGTCTGTATTTTCAATCTGGAATAGCTGTTTTAATCCCTGTTAAGAGTGATATATTTTAGCTCAGATTGCCGGAAAGGTTTCTCCCTAACCGGAGATGATTTTTCCGATATGTAAATTGGAAATCTCTGTTTTCCTTCCTACTTAGTCTCTGTAAAATTTCATAAATTTCCATGGAGATTTGACCCCTGGTTCAGGTCTTGGACTGAGATTGGTTGGTGAATTAGGTCAAAAATAGCATATTTTTAGGGTTTAATGCAATTTTCGGATTAATTTAATGTCAAAAAATTATTTTTATAATTCCAATTCGACATTAGGGTTATAACAAGTGCAGGTACCAATTTTTATATATTTTGAAATCCATTTGATGAATGAATTGAGCAAATTGCAAAAACCGGGTTCCTGAAAGATCCAAAAACACTGCTAAAATCACAGTTTTTGTGATATTATTGGATTTTCGTGCATAGGCATATATTTTTAGGATTTAATCATGTTCATAATCATATTAGGATGCTTTAGGTTTAATTTTGTGCTCATTTGATTTCATTTAGTGCATAAAACCTTAATTTTTACCAAAATCTCTTTCTAAAAACCCTGATTTCAATGTCATAGTCTTGCTATCGGGGGCAATTTGGTCATTTGACCTAAATTTCGAAATCCCTAACCCTAATTTCATATTTTTAAGCATGTCACATCATATTTAGCTTAGTTTATTACATTCAAATTTCAAAACTTGCATTTTATCAAAATATCTTTCTAAAAACCCTAATTTCAAGGCCATAGTCTTGTTATTAGGGGTATTTTGGTCATTTGGACCCCAATTTCGAAATTTCATATTTTACCTTTATTATTTCTTCATGTTTTATCATTTTGATTTAAGGGAATCATGGAAAAAAGGCTTATATCTAGCAAAATCCAGCAATTTCCTGATATTGTTGGATAAATCTAGAAAAGCCAACATATTTTCATTAACAAGTTTTCTAGTTTTGCAGGTACATTGAAGACTTTATTTTTCATGTATTTAAATTTCAATAGTGATGTAATTTGTAATTAAACTTTGGAATAAGAATTTCCTGCTTAGCTTAGGTTGCATTGCATATAGTTTATTTTTTTTAATAATGTCAATGTGTGATGAATGTTGATTCATGCATATTCTTACAAATTCACCATGGTCTACACGAATGGCACATGCGCTAGCTTTTATGAAGTTTGTAAACTTGGTGGAATTCATATTTATGGCCATAGTCAGAATATGAATGATACTCAGATTTATAATCTTCACATTAGCCACATTCAGCCTACACTCTTAAGCTAACTTCAAAATGCACTGCATTTCTCAAAAATACAAAAAAGTATTTCTCAATTCCTCAAATCCATATTCATTCATTTCATGCATTTGCCAATTCCAATTCCAATTCTAAGTCAAGGGAAATTGAATTCCTCAAAATCTCCTAAGTCTTATAGCAAAATCGATTTTCCCAAAAGCATTGAATTTCAAAGAATATTTCAAATATTTCCCAAGTTCCAAATTCAAATTTTCTAAGTTAGAATTTCAATTTCAAAGTTTGAATTCAGAGAAACCAAGTCTCTCAGAATCGATTTTCACCAAATGTCAAGGATTCCTCAAAATCAATTTTTACTTCTCTCAGAAGTACATTTCAAATCCCATTTCACGATTTCTCATGTGATATCATTTCCAAGATTTATATTTTCTAAATATTTCAATCATTCAAAGCAAACATCATGTTTTCAAATGTGCATTTTCTGAAAATTCATAGCACATGCCTGATTCTATGTGCATTTAGAAATTAGAATATGATTTAGACAATTTGAATAGAGTAGAGCATAAGATTGATCCTTGGTTCAATTACCCCTGTTAAAGGTGGCAGGAACGGTTGAACCTCGTACCGACAGGCGAGTCCCATTCTACGGAATTTCCCCGCATTTTAAAACGGAGGCGAGTTATTTTCAAAAACTTTTTCAAAGGTCAGTTTGATTTGCAAAAGTAAAAATTTTGCGATGATAACAATTAGCGTCTATTATTTACTGTAAATTTCTTATAATTTTCTGTCACTGTTTGATTTGTTTTCTCTGTCAGAGAGTCGGATCAACTTTTTAGAACTTGTTATGTTTTATTAAAACCCTAATTCAATTTGTGTTGATTGTATCTCCCTAACCGGAGATCTGATCAATGATCTGTAAAAAATGAAGTTCATTATCTACATGTTTGTTATTCACTTATAAAATTTTAGAAATTTTTGATGTGTTTTGCTATTTTTTACTGTATCTGAAACGGGAAATGCCTATTTTGATCGATTTTATATTCGTTATATTCAAGTGCAGATTGCCGGAATGATATCTCCCTAACTGGAGATGATTTTTCTGATCTGTAAAAAAGAGAATCTATTTTTTTCTGTCTATTATTTCTCTGTAAAATTTTATGAATTTAAATAGTAATTTGACCCCTGATTTGGGTCTAACTTTGAAACATATATGTGCCGACGAGCAAAAAACAGCATATTTTAAGGTTTTATGCAGTTTTCATATTTAAATTATGTCAAAAATAGGTTTTTATGATTCCAATCTAATTTTAGGGTTATAATAAGTGAAGATATCAATTTTTATTAATTTTGGATCTCATTTGATTCTCAGATGAGTTAAATGGAAAAACAGGGTACCCGCAGGATCTCGAAACATTGACAAAATCATGATTTTCATGATATTTTTTATGTATAAGTTCAGGTTTTTAGGGTTTGTGTATGTTTTTAATCATATTAGGGTATTTCATACCCGATTTTGTGTTTATTTGATTTCATTCAAACCCTAAATCCCAAGTTTTTAACAAAATATTTTCTAAAAACCTTGATTACAAGGCCATAGTCTTGCTATCAGGGGCATTTTGGTCATTTGGCCTCAATTTTGAAATCTCTAACTTAGATTTTCTTATTTTCAATCATATCATATCATCTTGTGTTTGATTTATTCTTATTTGAATTTCAAAATTTACATTTTACAAAATATCTTTCTGAAAAAAAACCTGGTTTCAAGGCCATAGTCTTGCTATCAGGAGCATTTTGGTTATTTTGACCCTAATTTCGAATTTTCAAATCTCATTTTCATATTACCAATGCAATTTCATCATTTATGTTTATATCAGAGAAGTATGGACTGGGTTTATATTTGGATAATATCTTATAATTTCCCAATATTTTCGGATAAATCCAGATAAACCTACATTTCTGTGCTAACATATTTTCTAGTTTTGCAGGATTATTCAAGTGGAGGACTTAGCTTTTCATTTTATTTCTCTTTTAGTCAATTCAATGTAAATATCAAATGTATTATTTGGAATAAGATTTACATTTTCTGCTTAGAATAGGGAGTACTGCATATAGTTTAATTCTGCAAATATCAATATCTAATGTATGTCAATTCGTGCATTTTTTTATAAATCCACCATGGTCTACATGAATGGCACGTGTACAAGCTCTTAAGGAGTAGACAAACTTGGTGGAATTCTTACTCATGGCCATAGTCAGAATACGAATGAGACCCAGATTTGTGATCTTCGTATTAGCCACATTCAGCCTACATTCTTAGGCTAACTTCAAAATGCACTGCATTTCTCAAAAAATACAAAAAAAAATTCTCAACTCTTCAAAACAATGTCTTTCAAATCCATAATCATTCATTTCATTCAATTTTCAAATTCCAATTCTAATTCAGAGAAATCATTTTTCTCAAAATTTTCTAAGCCTCATTTAGAAATTGATTTTCTCAAAACTCTGAGCTTTCAAGTGATATTTCAAATATTTCTCAAGTTCAAATCACGATTTTCCAAGTCATAATATCTTCAATTTCAAAGTCTGAATTCAGAGAAATCAAGTTTTTCCCAAAGTTATTTGAAATTCCTCAGAAATCGATTTTCACAAAACCCTTGTATTTCCTCAGAAATCGATTTTCTTTTCTTTAGAAACTCTCTCTCAATCCTGATTCACGATTTTCAAAGTGTTATATTTTCCAAGAATTTTCCAAGTATTTCAAATCTTTAAGGCAAACATCATGTTTTTAAACCTGCATTTTCTGAAATTCATAGCACATACCTGATTATTTGTGCATTTAGGAAATAGAACATGGTTTAAACAAATTAAGCAAAGCAAAGCACTAGATTGATCCTTGGTTCAATTACCCCTGGTAAAGGCACCAGGAACGGTTGAACCTCATACCGACAGGCAAGTCCCATTCTTCAAAATTATCTTGCATTTTAAAAACGGAGGTGAGTTATTTTCAAAATCTTTTTCAAATGTCAGTTTGACTTGCAAAAGTAAAATTTTGTGATGATAACAACTGGCCTTCTTTCCAGACGAATAGAACTACGTGGATATTCGGATAGTTCAGCTCCTGCGAAGGTGGGGAAGTCGACAGTGTAAACACCCTAAATTTTTCTCATCCATTTTCAGACACATCCCTCATGTGAATGTCAACCCTGATAGGTCATTGTAGGAGTCCAACCCCAAGTTTGTATCAGAAAACTATCATTTTACCTACTTTCATTAGAAAAAATACCATTTTACCCCTAGGTCATCTCAGACCCCTAGTCAGTCAGAGTCAACCAAGCTCATTTGTAAGCTCAGAATAGTTAGAATATCAAGCATTTCAATCTCACCTGAGCTCATGATGAGCATACTATGTTCATTTCAGACCATTCCTGCCAAAATAGGATCATTTCTCCAGAAATGAGCTTATTTCTTACTCAAATCCAAGCCAATTGTCTCTGAGTCAGTCATTCCCAGTCAGTTATATTTCCCTGAGTTTATCTTGAGCTTACCAGGAGTTCAAGTGCTCCAGTTTCAGTTCAAATCTACTTTCAAGTGTCTAGGAGCCCATTTTAGCCCATTTCAGCTCTTTTAGCTGGAATTGAGCTGAGTACAGTCAATTGAACCAGTGTTCGAGCTTCAATTTTAGTTCATCTCAGTATTACTGATCTTTGTTCCAGCTCAAACCCAGCTCTGGTCCGCAATTCACTTCACTCTAGTGACCATTTCTCACCATTTCTCTAAAAATGGCAGCTTTTCTTGACAAGTTATTCGGGGAGTTTAGTTGAGTCAGTTCTTTGTCAGTCCAGTCGAGTTCTGAAACTCTAAAACTCAGCTTGATCCAGTTCATTTTATTTCAAATTAGTTTAAACCCTAATTCTCAGTGTCACTCTAGCCCGGTGGAGCCCGAAAACCATTTCTTGAACTATTTTGTGATTTTTATCAAAATTATCACTTTTTAAACTAGTACAAGTGCCAATCAAGGTCCAATATCCAAAATTCTTCATCCAAGGTCTACATTTTGCGTAGCATTTTTTATCATTTCTCATCATTTTCCATCATTTCATAACATTTCATCACATTTTATTTCATTTTCGAGGTCCAGAACTCCAGTTTAATAAATTTCAAACTAGATTGAGTTTTAAAAGTTTTCAGAAATCAATTTCAAACCCTGGGTTTACAAAATTGATATTTTTACTCCCAGGAGTCTAAATTTGGAAATATTTTCTCAAGAAAAAACAATCTGGATTTCCTTCAAATTTAAATTTTTAAATTCTAAACTGGATTTGCTTCGCAACGAGGTATGAAATTTCAAATTCGAAGCTCATTTCAAAAACTGCCAAAAATAGCTCATTTTGTCCATAAATTTTCTAAGAAGACTATTCTACCCCTATGATCCTCAAAATAAATTTCAAATTTGGAAAGTGAGCCCACTCTGAGATGGCTTATCCATTTGCATTTCCTTTTAATAAAAAAAAATTTGTTTCTTCTATTCCCCTTTTATTTTATTTTTTTATTTTATTTCATTTTTTATAAGTGGTGAGACCCACAAGAGGGGTCGACCAACCCTCTCCCCCTCTTTCCTTTTATTTTTTCCCTTTTCTTTTCCCATTTTCTTTCTTTTCTTCTTTCCTTTTCTTTCCCTTTTCCTTCTTCTTTCTTTCTTTCTCCTTCTTTTCTTTTTCTTCCTTCTCTTTCCTCCCCCTCCTTCTCATTCACGTACATTTCCCTCCTCCTTTTCTTCCCTTCCTTCCTTCTTCTCTCCCTTCTTTCTTTCCTTTTTTTCTTCCTCCCTTTCTTTCTTTCTTTCTTCCCTTTCTTTCCTTCTTTCTTCCCCCCCTTCCTTCCTTCCTTCCTTTCTTTCTTGATTCAAGCCCACACCATAAGACCACACTTCCTTTCTATTTCCCCCAAGACCTATCATATGGTGGTTCTCTCTCTCATTCCCCTCTTCCTTTATCTCCCTCTCATTGACGTCCAGCAACTCCATCCCTTCCTCCAGCCTTGTTGCAACCTCACCAAGGCAGCAAAGGAACCACTGCTCCCTTCCAGTCTTCCTTCAGTCCACCTCAAGGCAGCAGCACACAGTTGCAGCTCCTCCATTACTGAAGCTCCCCAGCTACCAGATCCTTTCAGTCGCAACCTCCTCCACCTTGAAGCAGTTGCCACCACCAACACGCCATCCTTAGCAGACCTTCAACAACAACATCTCCAGCCCTTGTTCCTCCCTTTGGTTGCAGCTCGTCAACAAATAACAGCAAGGTGGCGTCATCTACCTTCAGCCTAGGCGCAGCAGCTACTTCATGCTTTCCTTGGGTGCAGTTATTGCAATCGGTTGTTTCAGCCTTCTTCACTTGGTACCAGCTACCTTCGAGGCCTCCAACCGTGCAGCAAGCTAACCTTACAAGGAGGTTTGACCTTTGTTAAAAATCGAATTTCCCAGACCCCTGTGAAAATCTTGATTTCTGCCTGTCAGGGTCTACACCGACCCTAATCAGCTGTGATGCTTCAATTTGTAGGTCATATGTCAAAATTTTCAACAGAGGAATTGTTCCTCATTATTCCCTCTACCATTCCCCAACATTTACAATTTTAGGAGCATTCTAGGTATTTTTCCCGGAATTAAACTCCCTGTCTGTCAAATTCCAGTGTCTGAGAATTACGGAGATTTAGATCTCTGATAATCTTCTGCTCATTTCCAAACCATAGCTCGAATCCCAAAATAGTAAATGGAGGAATTATTCCTCTATTTATCAAGGACATTCTACCAAAATTTCAGTCGCTTTATTCACTGTTTGATATTTTTTCCAAAACCTGTCAGTTTGCCCTAAGTCCTAGAGTCGTCAGATTCCAATCTGACTTTCCAGAGCTTTCAAGCTCTGACCATAGGTCAAAACCATAATCTACAAAAAGCAAAAATCTTTGCCTAACTGTCCTTTGTCACCCCATAAAATTTGGAACATTTATATAGTAGTTTAGTACCCGAAATTTAGTTTAGATTTAGAGTTTTAGGCAAAATCTTGATTTTTAGGATTCTTAGTTAATTTTCATATTAAAAAATATCAAAAATATAGATTTTCGACTTCCATTCTGTTTTTAGGGTTAGTCTAGGTGTTCATGCCAAATTTGGCTCAATTTCAAGCTCATTTGTCTTTTGTGTTAATTAATCTTTAGATTCAAAGGCGAAACTCAGGCGAAAATCAAGTTAAATTCAATATTTTGTGTTATTTTTGCCATTTTAGGGTTTTTATCATGAGAATAAGCATATATAATCATATTAGGGTTAATTTTCATATCATTTGCATTTCATATTTCAACTTTTTGCAAAATTTATTTTAGAAAACCCTGGTTTCAAGGCCATAGTCTTGTTATCAAGGGCATTTTGGTCATTCTGACCTTAATTTCGAAATTCCAATCTTTAATTTTCTAAATTTTCATGCATATCATCATATTGCATCATATTGTGTTTAATTTTATTTTATTTGATTTTCAAATTTCTAATTTTTACAAAAAAACTCTAAGAAAACCCTGATTTCAAGGTCATCGGGGGTATTTTGATCATTTTTACTCTAATTTCGAATTTCCAAGTTTATTTTTGAATTGTATTACTTGTTTCTCATGTTTATATCAAAGGGGGTATGAATTAGGGTTTATATCTGAATAATATTTGATAATTTCTAATATTTTCGAATAAATCTAGATAAACCTATATTTCTGTGCTAACTTGTTTTCTAGTTTTGCAGGAACATTCAAGAAGAAGATTTAGTCATTTTATTTTTTTTTCTTTTGTTCAATTCAATGTAAAAAACAATGTAATATTTGGAATAAGAGTTACGTTTTCTACTTAGAATAGGACTGCATTGCATATAGTTTAATTTTTGCAAATTTCAATATTTGATGTATCATTCATGCACATTTTTCCAAATCCACTATGGTTGACACGAATGGCATGTGCACATGCTCTTAGGGAGTTTACAAACTCGGTGGAATTCGTATTTATGGCCATAGTCAGAATATGAAGGAAACTCAGATTTGTGATCTTCGTATTAGCCACATTCAACCTACACTCTTAGGCTAATTTCAAAAATGCACTGCATTTCTCAAAACTCAAAAGGATTTTCTCAATTCCTTAATAAAATATCTTTCAAATTCATATTCATTCATTCAATTTGCATAATTTTCAAACTCATTTCCCAATTCCATTTCAGAGAAATCGATTTTCTCAAAATCTTCTAAGTCTTTCTCAGGATTTGATTTTCTCAAAAACTCTGAGTTTTTAAATGACATTTCAAAGTATTTCCCAAGTTTGAATCATGATTTTCCAATGTTTCAACTTTCTCAAATTTCAAAATTCTAAGTTTTTCAGAAAATGATTTTCTCAAAATCCTTAAATTATTTCTGAAACTGGTTTCTCAGAATTCCCAAGTCTTCTTCAGAAATAGATTTTCTCATAAAGAACATTCATATCAAATTCCAAAAATCTATTTTCTCAAAGTCCAAGTTTTCTTGAGAATTCATCTTCCAATGCAAATTTCTGATTTTCAATGAAATTCAATGATTTTCCCAAGTATTTCTCAAGCATTTTCTAAGTATATCTCAATTTTCCAAAGCAAACATCATATTTCTCAAACTTGCATCTTTTCAAAATTCTATAGCACATGCCTGATTCTTTGTGCATTCTAGGAAATTAGAACATGATTTAGATATTTGAGTCAAGTTAAAGCGCACATTTGATCCTTGGTTCGATTACCCCTGGTAAAGGTGTCAGGAACGGTCGAACCTCATACCGACAGGAGGATCTCATTCCATGGAATTTTTTCGCAAATTTTCAAAACGAAGGTGAGTAATTTTCAAAAACCATTTTCAAAACTTTGGTCGAGTTTGACTCGTAGAATCGTTTCTCTCTCTCGCAGAGAGGGGAATAATTTTGCGATGATAACAGACAGACCAGCCATCTCTCGATAGCCATGGCCGCACTCGCTTTCTTATGTCGAGGGTTGACTCGCTTCAAACTTGGAGAATCAATCCTAGTAGAAGGGTGCACCTATGCACTACAGCCCTGGCTCTTCCAGCACGTGCCGACTAGAGCCAGTTCATTCAAGTACAATGGCAAAGAGCTTCTTCCAGTCACACAATACAGATTCTTGATTGACAACCTCTAAGAGAAAAAAGTCATGTGGGATTATTTTGATCGTCAGATATCTCCTCCTAGATACACTTATACATATGGCAAGTGGTTCAAGCTACTTGGCCCATTCTTTTGTATCTACTACCATCCAAAGCGATGTGTCAGACAGTTTTCTCAGATACAGAAGCGCGTAGAAGCTCGGATGCTATCAGAGATCATGCCAGAGTTTGATCTCACATCAGTGTAGTGGTCGGGAGCATACCATTTTGCCAGATATGGCTGGGATTCTTTTGTCACTCTTACTCTTTTTTCGGGTCCTTGAGTGGCTGTTGATTATCAAGAGTTATGGCAAATTGTTTGTTCGCCTCCTCTTTGTCAAGTTTATTATTAATAAAATTATATTTTTCTTCAATAAATTCCCTCAAATTTTATTCTATCATGGTTTGATGACCTTGCCTAGGTAACAATGCATATTTTCAGTTGTTTGTTCTTTTTTACAAAAAATAGCAACGCAATTGTTGTGATCCTAGCAACGACTCAATCCCTAGTAATGAGATATTCTTCCAATTGTCTACCAAATTTCCAGCAAATATTTTCCTCCCATTCAAAATCACTCTCAGAACCTAACCCTCAGTTTTGCTCTGCAAAAAGCGTTGGTGATATTTAATGGTTCAAACGAGATCAGGCAAGAAAACAACACCAATTCAGAGCATTGTATATTCATCAGCTTCTGAAGAAGAAATGGACTCCCCACGATCAGTCAGGAACCAAGGCCAGCAAGCTAATGACAACATCGATCCCCAGATGTACGCCATGTTCCAAAAGATGATGAATAAGATTATGAGTGAACAAGCTAAGACTAGTTCCAAGAAGATTCTGATCAAGCAGAAGGTCAAGGGTCGGACAGTAAAAAAACTGGTGAAAATATCCAAGAAATGTGTTCAACATGAAGATACTTCCGATGAAGCTGAATCAATGGAAGGCACCGATGAAGAGTATGAAGCCCAACAGGCATTTCAAAAATCTACTCATGGACAAGGGACGGCCAGCAAACCGAAGGATCAAGCAGTGGACAATCCAATCCAAGTACAACTTAAGGAAATGGCCAAAATGGTTAAAGATTTACAAGCTCGTGACAAGGGCAAGAAGATCTTCACAAGAGAAGACTTCTATGATGGTTTGGAGGGGGGCGATAATCTCAAAAATCTTCCCAGAAAGTTCAGCAAGTTTGATGGTTCGGGCGACCCGAAGGCACATCTGGCCATGTTCTTTGCCGAATATGCAAAATTCAAAAGAGATAATCGAGCTCTCTTCCTTTGTTTCCCTCGCAGATTGGAGGGTACAACCGCAAAATGGTACTCAGAGCACATAAATCTCATTGAGTTGAAAGAATTCGACAAGGTGGTAAACGTATTCATAGAGCGGTTCTTGTTCAACACTGAAGCACTACCAACCTTGAATCATCTATGCAATTTGAAACAGAAGGACAGTAAAAAAGTTAGGGACTTCATCCGCAAATGGAGAGGGACCTGCAATAAAATCAAGAGCCTGATTTCAAAGGAGCATGCGCTCCAAATCATATTGAATAATTTCTCAAAGCCTCTGAGAAGTTTGATATCTACATCTCCATCTAGGTCATTTATCGAGCTAACAGAGAGAGCAGAATGGCTCGAGTTGGGTATGGAAAATAGAGTATACGAGGGCATCACCCTCGCCAAGAGCAACAATCAGAATGAGCAGAAAAAGAAAACTCATTTCACCTATTATGTCAATAACAACAGTCACAGTCATTATAAAGGACAGAAAAGAGATTATTGTTATGGTGCAGGGGGTTCAAATCTCAACAAAAGTGATCATAAAGGAAAGCCAATTCCCCAGTACAACAGACCACCTCAGCAGAAGCGGGGATCGAAATCTCGTAAAAAAGCAAAGCATGAAGGATGGAGCTATGAAAGAAAGTTCACTCTGGATCAATCACTCGAGGCCATGCTCGAGTACATGTTATCCAAGGATATGGTCAAGTTTCCCAGAATGGTCGATCCTCATGTACCTATGGGGAAATTGAAAGATCATTTTTTGTAAGTTTCACTGAACAGTGGGACACAATACTAAGAACTGTTTTATTCTCAAAAACATCATTCAAGATTATATTAACAAGAACCTTCTAGTAGAGGGCACTGAAGATGAAAAAATGACTATTTTGAATCAGCCATTTCCTCAGCATTCTGCAGCAGTCATCTCTGAGCAACCATTTCAGCCGCAAGATCACATCAAACTATGCTTCAACAAAGATATCCAAATCCAACATCAAGTCCTCGTACTGCATCAAGCTTAGTCCAACACCCAGAAGATGGACCTCATCTCAGCCTTCGGCAAGCTGAATCATCTCAGCCTGAGGTTGCCAAAAAAAATCCAGGATTCCCCAGACACTTCATCAACTCTATCCCGAAATAGGGTGAATCTTCAATGCAGAAGCCAATAACAGACTTATCCAATGGTTGGATTTTTGTAAGTGTATTTTTAAAACAATATTTTTTAATAAAACAGTTGGAAAATCGTCAACCAAAAGTAATAAAAACCGACTTTCCATGAATGTGGCAAGTACGAGTCGAATCCACAGGGAACAGGAACTATTCCAATTAATTCTAAAAATTTCAATTTATTAATATCAAACTCTGAATCTAAGTTAACAAGTACAATTCTAAAGAAATTATAGACTAAAAATTACAATTAACTAGAAACATAAATCTAATTTCTTCTGCAGATCGCCAATGGAAATTTCGTCCTTTCACCAAATATCTCTTTTTCACACTAGACAAGATTAACCTTGTAATCTGGAGTAAGCTTATCAACCTAAAACAAAGAAAAGAATAAGTCAGTATACAATTATGATAAATAAACCTAAAAATTATGCTCAATGTAATTCTACCAGGAATTTATTGATCTAAACTCTAATTAAAAATAAAAATTAACTAAATTATCAATTCTAAATCTACCAACTAATTATACTATGTCTAACTAAGTTAATTGATGCAGATGCACTAACTAATATGCAGAAAAGTACTGAAAATTACCGAAAATCAAACTACCAATGAAATGACTATTTTACCCTCGACTAGTGCAAAAGTGAATTCTGACAGCTTTTCGCAAACAGAGAGTTTGAAAAAGCAAACGAAGTCTGATTTTCACAAAAATTTTTCTATTTTGTTCCTGACATATTCAAGAATCTGTAAGACTTTACAGATTTGAAAAATTGCTTGTGAAACTCCATATATAAGCGTTTCAAATTCGTGAAAATTCTGGAAATCGCAGGTCCCGAAACTGAAAAACCCGAAAAAGCTGATTTTAGAAAACGCTTAAAAATCAGACCAAATCGACTCGAAATGAGCTGGTTTTTGGTTTACTGATAGTGAACACTTTGATGAAGAGAACAGAACAAAAATTCTGGAAAAACTTCAAAAATTTGCACATAAAATGACGAGTGCAATATACGGCAAAAATTGAGTTTTAGAATCAATGCACTATTCACTTGGGAAAACCATCTAATTGCACTACAGCCTTAAATACTCTATAAAAACAGTTCTACACACTGATAAACTACCAAAAATACCAGAAATTAAAATACTACACAACATGCAAATGAATGAAACAAGTTAATGATAAATCTATTCTAAGCAAAACGTAAAGCTTAAACTATCATGAATAAATATGCAGTGCAAATTGGAAAAAACCTATATTAATATATGCAAGTAATCCTAATGCACTCTTGTCAATATGAAATAACTAAATAACGAAAGACACAACGGTTAACTCTAAAACCAAAGGGAAAAACGAGCATTATTCTAATATTACTAAGTTAATTTATCTAAGGTTACTTCACTAATTAGATGTTAATTGAATTAAGCTAATGAGGAGGACGACTAAGGGTTGACCTTGACTAGACTCACGCTACTACCTAAGACTAACCACTAGATTGACTCTATTGGAACCTTAACTAAAATAGACCCTAAGGAATAAAGACTAGCTATCAAAACCGAAAAGGAATAAAAAAATATATTTAAATGAATCTAATTAAGTTACACGCCTAAATTGAAGTCAATGAATACTAATGAATACCTACCTAAAAGGGAAATCCCGATTTCTACAACCTAAGGTTAATTCAATGTTTACTAAAATGGTTAATACTAACTCTATGCTAGGTCAATATAGGAAGTTAGAAAAAGGGTTACTAATTGAGAAGTAACGAAATTGGAAAGCTTGGGCTAGCAAAATCGTCCAGCTAGAGGGACCCACACGGTTTCTAATTTTGCATTAAAAGCAATAGATCCTTTTTGAAAATCTTTCCCAAAACACGATTTTGGAAATGGATTTGAAACTCAAACTTGTTTCTAAACTTGAAAGGGGATATGTTTCTATATTTGCTAGACAAGAGGAGTTACAATTTTTTCAATGGGAATCCACGAAATTGGATGAGCCTTTCAACTTACCAAACTCGTTTTTCAACAAAAATTACCTACTTGCCCTCTTTCTAAAATTCGATATTACCTACTTAATTAAATTATACTATCATTAATCTAATTAAACTAACCTCTACACCATTAATTTAAGGGTTATGACTGGTATGGAAAATACGAAATTCAAAAGATCTAATTTAGACAACACACCCACATCAAAAATTACCTAAACAAAAAATACTAAAATTGTTTTTACACTAACCCCATACATTAAATCTAGACATTCTAATTAACCTATCTAATCCTAACAGACTTACCAAATGGAACCTAAAACCAAGCTGAACTTTAATGGCAGACGTCTCTTTAGAAAAGAAAGCAACTCTAACACATCAAAAAATTTGACTTTATCTAAACTAAAAAAAAATGATAATAAATTTTTTTCTTTTTCTTTTTTACGCCAATTCAAACTCAATACAATCAAGCTTCACCCTAATTACAGCTAAACTCAGATTACTTAAGACACAATCGACTGAAATTATAACTAAAAAATTAAACTAAACTGAAAATAAAAAATCGCTAGACTGAAACAAGACACACACCAATCGATTGACTCAACTCGGCACCACTACTCAAAGACTGTAAATCCAACATAAGATTAAACCGAACGAAACCTTAAACTGCTGGAAACACCACCTTTTTAACACCTTTAACTGCCGAAAAAATTCAGAAACCAGACAATAGACAATGCCCCAATCGGCTAGAATAGATCTAGTCGATTTTAGTTTTTGGCTAAAACAACTTTTCAGCACAAGGGTTAACGACAATCCTAAGACATGAACAATGACCCAACATGAAATTAAACTAGAATAAATACTTTTTAACACAGTTTACTACTGAAACAAACCTCAGAAAATAGAAAATAAGAAAACGCTTAAATCGGCTAGACTAGATCTAGCCGATTTCCACTTTTTGACTAAAACGAATTGTAACTTAAGATCTAACACCTAACTTAGGACTAAATCCAACATTCAAACACAACAAAGACTAAAATATGACAGTGGTTTGCTGTCAAAGAACGAGAAAAATCAGAAAGGTTGAGGGGAGTAAGACACGACTATAGGTGGACACGATTCTATCTAGAAGAATGGAGGAAAGGAAGACCTACCTCAAGGGCGATCCGACGACTGTGGGGGTGGAAAGAGCGGAATCAACCTATTGAAATGTGTTTTTTCTTCTTCAATGATGTTGGAGCATCACAATACAACTTGTTCTTGCAGCTGCAACACGTTTGAAGTACACCGAAGGCGGAAAGTGAACCGATTCGCGATCGGGTGGAATAGAGGATCGGATGGAGGTAGGGCCGATCTTTCTTGTTGGAGTAGACGACACTCCATGCAAGAATAGTGTCTTCAACCTCTGCTACACCTGCAAAATAAAGCAAATATGATCAGCACACATCAAGGATGAAAAGAAATGAACAATAGATATGAAATTGAATAGAAGTAACAAAGGGAAAATGCTTGAATCTCAAGCAAAACCCAAAACCACAATGGAGATGGCGTGGAATGGTTGGGGAAGAAGGTGGCTGGAGCAAGAGTCAGTTGAGGAGGCGCAAATCCCTAGGCAAAAACGGCTAAGGTTTTCAAAATTGACGTTTTTGTCTTTTGGTTCAAGTTTCCAAAATTTTCAAAAGAGGTTTAAAATAAAAACTTTTGCTCTGCGCCTCTTTTGGAGGGGATTTTCCGAAAACCTTTCATAAATGGGTTTTGGATCACGTTGGAGATGGATTATGCTGTTTTAAACACTGATCCACGGCCCAAGAAAGTCTATTTGGGTCGGATTTTGATCCGAATAACCTTGAAATTCGTGCCCAAACACTAAAATGGCCATATCTCACTCAATTTAACTTCGATTTTCCTGAAATTTGAACCATGACTCCGTTATGCCAAAATACATCCAATCATGGGTTTTAAACCTTAAAACCACCTAAAAATGCATGAATATATTAATAACATGATGTGTATTTCATGCATCATCATCCAACATCTCGATATTGGACTTAGCACAGGCCTCATCCAAACATCAGCAAGTGCTGGATGATTTGTTATGAAAGATTAAAGTGAAGTCGAGCACAAGTTTTGAGGACATGGCCCAGATTGTCAACCAGGCCATGACTAATGCTCTGATCACATTTTCATATGAGGACCTGCCAAAGACTCATGCATTTCACAATAATACTCTATACATCGTAGTCTGAACCCGGGAAATGATTGTTCCCCATGTGTTGGTCGATGGAGGTAGTAGCCTCAACATATGCCCCGAAATGACAGCTAAGACTTTGGGCATAAAGGAAGAAGAGTACATTCCAGACCTAATCACTATTTATGGGTTTGACAACCACGGGTAGACTGCTAAAGGGAAGATCTTCCTAGAGATCTTCATCAATTATTTCATCCACTCAGTCATCTTTCATGTGGTCAATGTGCAGCCAACATATAATTTGTTGTTGGGATGAACGTGGATCCACAATGCAAACGCAGTACCATCCACTTTTCATCAGTGTATCAAGTGGTTCAAAGGTGGCATGATCACAATTGTCCTTGGAGAAGACCCGGAAGAAAGGCTTCCACAACCCATGATCCCCAAACCCACTTTTATTGCAGACATCCTTAGCATCAGGGAAAGTGATGAAATCAGCCTCAGAGAAAGTCTGGAGATACTTCAGATGACAGAACCACCAAAGCATATTATAGCCATGGTCTGATGGTGGGCACCACAGTTCTTCAAGATTGGAGGTTGACTTGACTACAACACTTTCAAGGATCATTCTCTGTTTCCGCAATTTATAAAAGCCAAAAAGGGATTTGATCTCTTATTAAAACATAATTACTAGCCCTTCAGAGGATTGGGCAAAAATGAAGATGGTTGACTAGAGCCAGTAATCCCTGATCATCATCCTCGCAGAGCAGGCTGGGTTTTACCAGCAAGAAATCTCAAAAGAACATTGTCTTCGTCAAGGGAACACATTAAAGAGCATCAATTGTCATTTCCTTTTTATTCTTTTATTTTCTCCACATAGAGATGATGTCTCATTTCATTTTAATCATTGTCACTGATCAATTCAATTCTTCAATAAAGTTTCAAGTTTTCTTCATCTATCTGGATGCCATCTGTCTTTTACTTTCTGTTATCGGTCTTTACAATTTGTTGTCATTTCATTCCTTTACTTTTTCCAAATTATTTTTCTAGTGATATGCGATTTGTCTAAATATAATTTCTTCTCAAAACTTTCAGAATCTCTTCTCATTCAATCAAGAAGCTTGTCCTCAATCCAAACGCTTTTTCGAAGCCGACAGCAATCCATCGGGTCAAAGCAAGAGTAGAGGATAGCAAGACTACAAAGCAGTCAGAAGAGCCCACAGAGTTTGATTCAACTCTTCATTAATTGCTCGAGTTCGTGTCAATTCAGAAGCAAGATAAGCCATCCTTTTTAGTTCAAGATTCGACGGAAGACATCAATATTGGTTCAGAGGACAATCCCAAAATTCTCAAGTTCGACACCAGTCTGAGCCCGAAAGAGAAGGAAAGGCTCACCAATTTTCTCAAGCAGCATGAAGAAGTGTTTGTATGGACTTATGAGGATATGCCAGACTTGGATCCTAAATTAGTCGAGCATCGCCTCATCCTGAAACCGAATGTCAAGCCAGTGAAGCAGAAGTTGAGAAAGATGGATCCTCGAGTGGAGCAACAAGTTAAGGAAAGCCTGGAAGACCTACTCAAAGCAGGGTTCATTCAAACTATTGACTATCCGGATTGGTTAGCAAATATTGTTGTTGTTCTCAAGAAGAATGGAAAAGTTCAAATTTGCATCGACTTCAGAGATCTCAACAAAGCGACTCCAAAGGATGATTATCCACTTCCCAACATCGATCTTTTGATCGACATCACGGCAGGGCATGCCACGTTCTCTTTTATGGATGCATATTCCAGATACAATCAGATCAAGTTGGCCACTCGTGACCAATCCAAAACATCTTTCACTACTTCCTAGGGCACTTTCTGTTATACCGTCATGCCATTTGGGCTTAAGAATGCTGGAGTGACTTATCAGCATGCAATGGCCGTCATTTTCCATGATCAGATGCATAAAATCATGGACACATACGTCGATGATATCCTCGTGAAGTCTAAAGAATAAGAAGACCACATCAAAGCTCTCAATCAAGTCTTCAAGCGGCTTATTCTCTACAAGCTAAGACTCAACCCAAAAAAATGTGTTTTCGGAGTTGAATCAGGCAAGCTGTTGGACTTTCTGGTCAACAAAAAGGGGATAGAAGTGGATCCCGCCAAGGCAAAGATCATCATGTACATATCCAATTTGGCTAATCTCAAAGAATTGTGTAGCTTTCAGGAACACATTCAGTCAATTCAACGATTCATATCCAATTTAGCTATGAGATGTGAGCCTTTCAATCATTTGCTCAGAAAAGGAGTGAAGTTTGAATGGAGATCGGGGTGCCAACAGTCATTCAAACGCATCAAGAAATATCTTCTCAATCCTCTTGTCCTGAAGCCGCCAGAATTTGGGAAACCTCTTTTATTATATGTTTCAGTCAATCAAGTCGCTTGGGGCGGATTCTTGGCACAATATGAAGAAGGCAGCATGATAGAGCATGCCATCTATTATGTGAGCAAAACTTTCATTGACTATGAAAAGAAATACTCTCATATAGAAAAGACATGCCTAGCCCTAGTCTGGATGTGTCAGAAGTTGCGACACTATTTATTGGCGTCCAAAGTCAAGATCCTGTCAAAGCTAAATCCTCTCAAGTATATTCTCAAGCAACCTTTTCTTAGTGGACGGATCACCAAGTGGCATGTCCTACTGATGCAGTATGACTTGGAATACGTCTCTCAGAAATCAATCAAAGTCCAAACAATTGTAGACCAACTAGCAGATTTTCCTTTGACAGAAAATGCGAAAACCGAGGATGATTTCCCCAATGAGCGGATCTGCAATATTCAACAATCTTCAGTTTGGAGTTTATTCTTCGATGACTCCAAGAATATGAAAGGCATAGGAATCAGGATCTTACTAATCACACCTGAAAAAGAGATGATCCCCATTTGTAACGCCCCAAATATTTAACTTGAAAATTTTGGGATAATTTTTTTTTCTAAACAACAGCGGAAAAACTTTATTAAATCCTTAGTCAAATTATTTGGGCGGGTTACAAGTAATAGCACAGACTCAAGGCATTTAAGTAAAATAAATTCTTGCACTGAAATACTACAAGTTATCATTTACAATTTGAAGATTTATTATAAGTCAAAAATCCTCAGGACATCCGAAGAAGATATGGTCACATAGCACTGTCCGCAGCGACGACCGCAATTGCTCGCCATATCGTTTCCTGAAAATATTAAATCATAAGGAGTCAAACTACCACTTCGAAGTAAGAAGCATAATATACATATGAGTGTGCACAGTGTCATGTGTACAAGTATATGTGCAACAAGTTTAGTTCAAACTATTAACCATTTAACAATTGATAAATGTACAGGTCACTAAAGTCAAGCATTTCATGGTATATTCCATCAACATCAAAGCACGATCCATCATATGCATCAACCATATTCATATAAGTAATAACAACTTTGAAACTAATGTGGATGTACACCTGACTTAACTAAAGCATTTCATGGAAAGTGTGCATAAAGCACATGTATCAACGTTCAACACATCATTCATAAGTTATCACAATTTCCATGCAAAGGAAAACCGATTTGGATCATACGCTACAGGAGTCACAGCTTACTCCAACCATTTCAACATCAAGCAGTATGCAACTACTTGAAGATTTTTCTTAATGCACTAACTTTATGTTTCATCTTGTTAATTACCCTATGGGTACGCACAGGCATTCGACATCGTAGCGGACCAAGACCACATGGGGGTTTATTATTTTATAACCTGTATGACTAGCAGTACGGATATCCAAAGGGGACGGTTCTTGACCGAGAGATTACTCCTCAATGGCTAGAACTAGAATTAGGATGCACCTTGTACTTCTGCAGAAGACTTGGATCTACCACCTAGGACGAATTGGTAGTTCTGGCCCCCTAACTCCAAGGACTGGGGACTGGGTGAGACGCCTAGCTCTCACAAAAACAAGAATGTCCATGAAGCTTGTACCACCTACCCACTCCAAGGTAGACCATGGGTCCAGTAACATACACCGTCTTTCAGGTGTACCCAGAGCTCTGGAAAAACCAGTAACATATACCGTTTTCAGGTATACCCAGTATCCTGAGAAACCAGTAACATATACCTTTTCAATTATACCCAGAATCCCCCAATTTTTATTTTATGTGTGCATATCTTTTCATTCTTATTTGTTTGGGTCTAGTAACATACACCGTCTTTCAGGTGTACCCAAAACCCCACACTTGTTTTATATGCATATTTTATATTTTGTTTATTTCTCGGTGTGAGTCATTGCACCACATGGGATTTCCAAAATCCCAACCCATACTCTGAGTGATCTCGGTGTATGCACATTATCCATCGAATGCCCAATACGCACCAACCAAAAATTCTCAAAATTTTGGCTCAACTCTGAGCCGGGTACTTAATTATACTTTCAGCATCTTAAGGTTTGATTTCTAAGCTCGGGTGTACGTTTTGTAACCCCCCCCCCCCCCCTTATCATCCACTTATAAGGCATATCTCAAGTATAACTTTTTATAAGTGCTCGTACGACACTATAATGGTCTCGCAAGACCGCAAGCTCAGTCTTAGGTCTTCACATGATCATGACATGACAAATGCTCTTTATTAAGCGAATATTTGTAGAACAAGCATATATCAATCGGCACAGAACATGTCTTAACATTTACATGAAATCATAATTCAATTATATGCAATTCACTTAGCATCTTATGTGCCCATTTGGAACCATAAAGATTTTTCATGCTCAGTTCGATTTGTATTATCGTACCGTCGTAGTGTTTCTCAATTATGCAATTATAACAAAAATATGTATTTACCAACAAGCCACATACAAAACCATAGGCAATGTGACTACATCATTGTTATCGTGTTCAATCCTCAATACGTACATTCTTAATACGTACAACCATGTCCCAGTGTGTGTGTACATAGTGATAGGAACAACCATTTGAATTCCCATATTAATTTAAGTAGTCGATTAAAATGAGGGTATGTATAAAATTGAGGTCTTTCAAATTCGAGCATTTATGATCTAAAGCTTGCATAAAAACCTTTGTCGCTCAAAGAGAGTTATTATATGTATCTTTATACTCTTGAGACCATAGTCGGGATGCAGCGAGTCATCAACATGTAGCAATCTCGCTAAAGCTAATACTAAGCATAGGAAGGTCTCTTAAAAACACAAATATGAATATATATATATATATATATATATATATATATATATATATATATATATATATATATATATATATATATATATATATATATATATATATATATATATATATATATTTGAACCAAACTCGAGTCAGGTTTAGGCATTACCAAATCCGACTTTAGGTATTAGCTAATTTGGTTTGGTTTCATAATTCTGTTTGAATTTAACTAAATTAAACAAATCTAGGAATTTACTAGCTTAAATCCTGAAATTTTTACTTAATTTGGTTGAGCAGTATTTCGTCAGATTTGGGTTCGGGTTTGAATGCGCAACTCCATAAATAACCTGAATTTGATTATCAATCGGTTATAAAGTTTCCTACTAGACCAAAACAATATATATTTGAAAGTGAAGTTGGTACCGCACCAAACCCCATAGTGACAACACATGGTGTTGTTCCAGTTTGTAGCGCGCAAGCCAACAAAATACCCTACACTGGCTATGAACCAAAAAGCATGGCAGCACACAACCCAAATAGGGTCGATAGAGCCTCAGGTCATGTTGGTTGGGCTGATCGGCATGGCTGGCCTATCCAACACATGTCACCATGCGGCACGGCCTGTAGCCTACTACCCAAGAAACAAACATTTGGGGTCTGGCCGACCCCAACTAGTGATGCAACTGTATAATGGGAATTCAAACTTGCAACGTCCCAACACATGGTCATGTGCACCAACTGTTCATGCCAAAGAAGTGGATCCAACACTGTTGGTAAGACGCCACGGTTGGGATGATGGGACCCCATCTGAATAGGCTCAACAGGGCACAAGATGCTTTGCTGCGCATCGTGGTCATTGGCCAAAAGTACATTGCTAGAACAGATTGCTCAAGACTGCAACAACATCAAAGTATAATGTCTCTAGCCTTACAAACTGTAATCATTGCAAAATTTTTCTTCTCTTGGTATTTCTCTCTCTTCCATCTCTTTTCTTTTCTAACCTCTATTTTTTTATTTTTGAAGGTAGAAAATAAAAGACAGAAAAAGAAGAGAGAAGAGAAAAGAAAAGAGAGAGAAACTTTTTTGCGAAGGTCTCACTTGACCTTAAATTTGAAAATATTTAGGAAAATTACTCGCCTCCGTTTTTGAAATATTGTAGGAAAAAATTGGGAGACGGGATCCGCTTGTCGGTATGAGATTCAATCGTTCCTGACGCCTTTACCAGGGGTAATCAAACCAAGGGTCGAATTTATGCCTTTTACTTTGCTAAAATATTATCTAAGAATTTATCCTAAGTCTAAGATGCAACAAGAATCACGCTTGTGCAATGCAAAGATGTATGCTCTTTTGAGAAAATGATTTAAAATTTTCCAAGTTTTCTGAGATGAACTTGATGATGGAGTGAAGAAAATGATTTAAAGGATTGAATTTGACTTTAGATTTTGAATAGATCCGGAAGAAGGGACTGGAATTTGGAATGATCAGAATTTTGGAGAGATAAGTTTGTAGACGAAGATAAGAAGGAATTCAGAAATTAGAGTTATTGAAATAAGAATGATTTGTTCAAAGTCCTAATATACTTTGAGATCGATTTTCAAGAATCAATTTTGACTTCAATATCTAAACAGGAATTGAATTTGGATTTAGACTTTGAGAAATAAATTTGAAGTTGGCTTTAAAAATTGGAAATGAAATTAGATTTGAAAATCTAGAATGAAATTTTGATCTGAAGTCTTATATCCAAGATGAAACTGGATCTGAGATCTGAGATCCGGGATAGGGTTGGATCCGGGTTCTGGAATTCTAAGTGGAATTGGATCTGAAGTCTAAGATCCGAGATGAAGTTGGATCTGAAATCTGGATCCTAAAGGAGAATTGGACTCTGGACCCTAAAATAGATTTTTGGATCTGAAGTCTGAGATCCAAGAGAATTAGAATCCTAAATGGGAATTGGATTCGAAATCTAAGATCCAATGGTGAAGTTGAATTCTGGATCCTAAATGGAATTGGATCCAAGATCTGGAATCCAAGATGGAATTTGGATCTGAAGTCTGGGATCCTAAATGGAATTTTGGATCTGAAGTCTGAGATCCAAGGTTGGGTTGGATCCGGAATCTGGGACCTAAAATGGAATTTGGATCTGAAGTCTGAGATCCGAGATGAAATTGGGTTTTGGATCCTAAAAAGAATTGGATCCAAGATCTGGAATCCGAAATGGAATTGGATTCTGGATCCTAGATGGAATTGGGTCCAAGATCTGGAATCCAAGATGGAATTGGGTTCTAACTTTGGATTTGGGTTTTGAAAGTCCAAATGGGACTTTTGAAGATGGGTTCCGGATTTGAATTTAAAACTTAGGAAGAGTTAAATTTTTGAGATTCAGAATCACTCTCAAGCTTTGATTTTGATTTTGATTTTGAAGATAAGGACACAAACTTGATTTGGTATTTGAAATCAGAAGATGAATCAGAAACTTCAAAGTTAAATTGAACTTTGAAGTTTGAATTTTGATTTGGAAATTGAAGTTTATTTGGTTTTGAATTGGAAGTTGAATTTTGAATATAGAAAAGAATTTGAAATTTCAAAGTCAAATTAGACTTTGAAATTTGAATTTTGAATCTTGAAATGAGATAGAGTTTGAATTTGAATCTATAAATAAGGATTGATTTGAGGAGTGAAGAAGATATTTGAAGGAAATCACTTGGGTTTTGAAAGAATTTTGAAAATATGATGCAATTCTATCCTAAATGATGAATGAATTTAAAGAATTTGAAAATCACATTTCATTCTTTAAATGAATGCAAATAGGATTGAAGATATAATATATCCCTGACTATGGTCATTGAATATATTATATAATAATCATGTTTGAATTCAGGTGAAGAATAAAATATATTTTGGTGCTTTTATAGAGTTTAAAATGAAATTAACTCTCAATATATCCTGACTATGACCATTGATATATATTTTAAGTTAATTTTAAGTTAAACTTTGATAAAAGAAGAAAATATTTTGAAAGATATGATGATTTTTGAAAGGGATTCAGTGTTATTCCATAAAATATAAAAATCCTAAGCATTGCCCACATTTTGACTATGGCCATCAATGTGAGTCGTTTGCTTAGGATTAATTACCTCTCATTAGAATGGTGCATGTGCCATTTGTGTTTCTCCATTGGTGTATTTTTGAGAAATAAAGGAGAATAATGAAACAAATGTTATTTACATGCTCATTCATTCTAATCTAAGGCTGGAAACGTAGAGTTTTCATTGATATCTAGCTTATTACAAGTTTGAGAATGCAAATAAATAATAAAATCCTAAATTTAAGGAAATTTTGACACTTTCTGAATATTTCCTGCAAAACACTTAGTTAGTATAAGGTGAGAGGAAAATGGAAATGGTGACATATTTACATTGAATCTCAGGATATCGATAATTAGATAGACATGCCTAAATAGATATTCCTATTCATTTAAGAAGAGAATGCATATATGAGAGGCAGTGGCATATTCTATATTTATGAAAGAAAGTGCATATATACTTGTATGTATATATATATACATATAACACTATAGAAAAACCTATATGAGAGGGCTTATGTAATGGATGAAGGCAAGGGCCAGGATGGTCCAAGATGAACCATCATGGAATGTAACAGCCATAGCTGCTCGTGATGAGCTATTCCTGGAAGTAATGGCTTTTGTGAACCACTATGAGAAATCATAGTTTGTGGCAGTCCTTTTGGTGACTTGCCATGAGGAAATTTGCTAAAGAAAGAAATTTTGACTCTGTGGTGCTATTCAGAGGAGAGGGTTTGAAATGTAATGTTGTTGGTGGTAACAGCAGGGGCTGTTGAGACACTTACAACAGGTGATATGATATGCAGGGTGTAGGTGATGAGGGATGTGTTAATGCAGTGGTATAGTGAAGAATGCAATATACTGTGTATGAAGGACATGAAGGTGAAGGGTTACAGCAGTCTCAAAACTGTTGTGGATGCTTGTGAAGAGTGTAGTGGCTGTAGTGGAAGGGTGCAGGTAATTAGCATAATGGGGTGAATAGTGCAGTTAACAGGTAGGTATTAACAGGAGGGTGATAATGAAGATTGGTGGTAAGTGTGCAGCAAATGCAAGAGCTGATGGATGAGGTATAAGTGAAGCGGGTGATATAACATGGTAGTTGCAGGGAAATGACATGGTAAATGTTGTGGAGGGCTCAAAAAAGGTACTGTAGGATGTTGTGAGGATATGCAGAGGGTATATGACAACATAACTGGGTGACCTCAGTCAATACCTTGTTTTAAGCAAAACAAAGTTGTGAGAAGTACAACATAATAGATTGATTTGTCAATCGATTTCTGCACATTGATTCCAAAGGTAATCATTACCATAGCTATTGATATGTTAAAACATGCAGGTGGGAAGGTGCCTAATGGTGTTGTGGTATTGCAGCTGGGATATGGTGGTGTTGGTGTGTGCGAAAATAGTGAAGGAGAAGGTTATGTTGTGTTGTGTAATAGGTGTTGTGGGGGAGGTTATATGGTAATGAACATGCAGGAAATGACAACATACAAATGAACCTATATCTAAATATATGGTGTGTGAGTTATCATGCTGCATAAGTAAATGAAATTGTAAAGACATGACTAATGTGTATGCATAGTTGGTGAACCAACTCGGGTGAGATATTGTAAACTAGCCAATATATGAAATTAACTAACATTATGCTAATTAATGGCAGACAAGCTAACTAGCTAATGACGTATTCATGAGAGACTTAAATGACTTGCTGTGGAGGGTGTCATAAGTGTGGGTGTTGTGCAAATACTACAGTGGCAGGTAGTGTGGCTGTAGCTAAATGGCACATGTGATATGAAACGTAAAGATTACCATAGATATCATGTAAACCTTACAACATATACAATATGCAACTGTAGCCCAGCTATTAAAGGAGAGAAAAGAAAAGGTGAAGGGAAAATAATCATAAATACACAAGTAAGATAGGCAAAATCACAGGTTGGGATATGTTGGTTAGGATCCGGACAGCTCCTTCTTCTCTCTCTCTCTATTTCATTAACATACTCCCTGCTTCTAACATTTTTTTTTTTTACAAGCTGACCTAAGGACCCTTGATTCATATTCAATCCAATATGAGCAACTAAACGGCTTATAGTTGATCCAAATAGGCACACCTCATGAGGCTGAGTGAGATTCACACAAAATGAATCTAGGAGACCACTAAATTGACGTGCTGGGGCTGAAGGGACTGAAGGTACTGTGCACAGGAGAAGGGGAGAGTTATTGTGAGAAAGTGAGAAGACAAAAATGCAGAAAGACAGAAGGGTGAGTACAGAAGTAGGTTGTTGTATGGATGAGCAAGGAAGGTGCCTTGTGAAAGTAACATGAGATGGAACATGTAGGAGGTGTGGTAACTGAGAATGTATATGCAGAAGTATGAATTCTATGTTTAAAAGATGTTAGATGCTTGATGGTTTTGGAAGATACGAGTGTATAACAAATATATGATCTACGAGATGCTCAACAATTAACAGGTGGAAATGTGTATATAATAAGAAGACTTAGTGATTGGCAAGTACACATACATTACCAATATATATACCGTGAGATACTCAGAGATCCGACACATGCAAGTGCATTGCTTAATATGTAAAAGTAAAAAATGATGGGTGTTAATGTATAGATTGTGATGGAGTTGATTGAGGTGAATAGTGACTATATGTGCATAGGAAGCGGATTGAAATGGTGGATGTGATGTGAAGGCATACGGTGTGAGATGCAGAGATAATATACAAAATGAGTGATGATGCTGTAAAATCATAGTGGAATGTGTAGGTGACAGGGGAATATACACTGAATGCAGCAAATGAATAAGATGTGTTGGATGGTGGTGGTGCATCTGTACAGCTGAGGAAAAAAAATGCTTAAAAATATTGATCCATAAGAAAAGTAACAAAGATAAACTGCAACTCTCCAAGAAACGTATCTTCAACACCTCCAAAATCTTTCAACAAGATGCTTTCTAATAGTTGGGTCTCATCCAGTTTCATTGAAGTCAATTCTTATCCTGAAATGCTCTTGTGCTTCACAACAGAGAGAACTAGTATGTAGTAACACCTTTTGTTGCAGGGATTTTCAATAGAACTATTATTTTTTTATTTATTTTTTTAGCAGACGATATTAGTGGTTTCATCAAAATGGTTCAGATGTATATATTACTGATATTTCACTCCCAATTGGCTCAATACGTTCAATGAGGTCCGCATCAATGTGACTTGGGACTTGCTTCCCTTCACGGAAATGGTTCGAGGCATGAGGGTCAAGTTGCCGATCAAGCTCCAATTTCTCCACAGCTACCCAACACCTCTCAAATTTGTCCAACAGCCATTTAATGGCACCAAGGGCAGTATGAAGTTCCCATCACCATTATCTGAACTCAACTCTTCTTTTTGCTCTTGTTCCCACACTTCATATGCAGATTCTATCATACCTTTTTGTCGTTGATCAAACTGGCTGATTATCTCTTCCCTTTTCATTAACAATGGTAATAGTAAGAACCCACAAAACAAAAGACCATATGCTCGAGTACCAAAGCACCTAGACATACAGGCTTACCTTCCCTTATCAATTCATACCGAGAGGGAGATTCTCAGAAATTTTCGGAAATAAAAAAAAAAGTAATGAATAAAATGGATTCAAAACAGGAAATCAATCCAATGTAAAGGAGAATGGAAGCTAACTATAACAGGGAATGTGAAAGAAACACAGGTAAAGATGTAAGAAGAAAGAAGAAGACAAAGAAAGAAAAAGGAAAAAAAGAAATAAATAACAGGAATGTGATATAACTTTAATCAAATGACAGAAATGCTAATTCAAAGTGGAGGATGTTGATGCAACGTACATAACACATAGCAGGCAATATAAATACAAGAGAGGAAGAGTATCTCCGCACCATGGATTACAGAAAATAACAGAGAAACGCACTGTAAAAAAAAAAGAAATCCAAGGCTAAGGAAAATTTTTTAATTAAAGAAATTAAATGTGGGAATCTGATGATTCCATTTGATACTGCACAATGTGCATGAATCAGTTTTTGCTATATGCAGAACTGATATCATGATAGTGCTCTGAGAGGATTTAAGAAGAAATCTGAAACAACAAAGGAAAAGAGAGAGATAAAAAAAAAGAAAAACTAAATGCATTAAAACATAAACTCTCACAAAAAATCAGAAATACAAGGAGGAAATGATAGTTACTTTCCTTGCTTTGAGAAGTCGGTTTTCTTCAGTCAACAGGGAAGATCAAAAAAAATGAAATGGTCAGAATAAAAAGGAGAGAGAAGGGCATCTTTGACAGTCAAGAGGGGAATCACTGGAAGAGGAAGGGAAGACAGAAGAAATATCGAGAAATGCAGGGGTGAAGAGTGGTCCTCTGAAGCAGAGAGAATTAGAGCACATGGAGGGGTAGGAGATGGATTGTAATGGATGAAGAAACAGAGGTCTGCGGCTCCTTTCTTATAATGGGAAACCGTTAGCCAATTTTCTAATTGGGTCCCTTCTCTTTACAAAAAATTCCACAAAGGAGGCCTTAACAAAAAAAAAATCTAAAAAGTGTTGTCACAAAACTTGATTTTCAAAAGGGTGTTTTCAAAAGGCCATTTTTGTGTTTTCTTTTTCAATTTTCTTATTTATATTTTATTGTTTTTTTTCTTGAAATTTTCTTCATTTTTTTATATTTTTGAAAACAAAATTCTAAAAACTTCTGGGATTTCTAAACCATTTATAAAATTTTACAAATATTTACCAAAAAAGGCTTTACTGAGAATTTGAGTTTATTTTTTGGAAAATTTCTTCAGAAGATGGGTTTACATCCGGATTTTGAAGAAATATTTGAGGTTTAAACCTCAAACCGAGGAATATAGAGTCTCGAATCCAAATGGATATTGGATCGACTATTTGAATATTTTAGATTTTTTTTTTGGTATTTTTGTAAAATTTAATATGAAAATTGGATAGTAAAGCTCAGATTTGGATTTTAACATTAGATCTGGATCCGAGATCGAGTCAGATATATAAAATGAATTTAATTTCAGTAAAATTTAAGAAATAAAATGGAATTTAGATTTAAAACTGACTCAATTACTCAGAAAAATGGGGGCAGGGGCAAAAAGGGAATATTTATAAGATTTTGAAAACTTTGGGGTGTTCACAGATGCCCCTCTTTGCTACTAAGCTGGTTAAAAGCCGAGCTTAGTGGCAAAGATAACATTCCGAATTTTGAAAATGCTCCAGTCAGCAGATCTGAACTGGGTGTGGAAGAATTTATTTGAAAGACATGGTTTCAGGCTTAATACCTTATCCTGAATGACTTTGAGGAGACGAAATCCTCGAACAATGATATAGCTGGATAACAAAAATGAGAAAATTGTGACGGGATTTTGGGCGAAGATCCTGAAATGATGTAAGATAAGAATTTTGATCAAGTCGCATGGGTGAGACAAGATAAACTTCAGGAATGACTCAGGTTTAGCTCTTAACCTGGATGGAACGAAGATATATCAAGATGGATTATATGGGGAAAGGAATATAAGCGGACCTTGATGGGACATTTTTGCGAAAATGCCTTGTGAGATGAAGCTTAAGTAGAATCCTATCCTGGATGTATATACAAAGCATGGATTCTCGATGGGAAGAACCATGATGGGACTGGAAGAAAATACCTCGTCAAAATGAGGAATCTCGTCAGAACGAGACTCAGGTTTAACCCAAACCTGAAAAAGGAAAAATACCTCGAGGGGCAAGGTTCAGGCTTGACCCTTATCCTGAAGGGGACGACCAAATGGAATGCTCGAATGAAGAAACCATGATGGGACCTTCGGAGTTTGGATAAACAAATCTGAAAGGGGTTTTTGCGAAAGGAGAAAAATGGAGTTCCCTAAAGCTTGGAAAAGGGGTGATCTGGGTGTCTCATTGTTGAGACTGCATCAGCTTTTGAAATTAATGACCTCTCGCAGAAAGTACAGGTTTGACCCTTAACCTGAGTGGGTACAACCATACAGAATTCTTGAATGAAGAAACTGTGATGGGACAGGGGAGATACTTCAACTGAATGAGGCAACTCTTTTGGGAGACATAAACAACGCTAGGTTGCATCAAAATGGATATTGAATATTTATTTCATTCTTGGAATATCTAGAAAATTTTGCCAATAAGATAAAATTGTAGTTGACTCAAACGCTTAAAAATGTGCACATGTGTGCAAAAGATATTCCCTCTTTTACCTAGAGTATTCCCTCCAGCGAGGTTAACTCCTTAGTCTTAAGAGTCAAATTCAAAATTTTAACGTTGATGATTTTCTTCAAGGAAGCTATCCATTTCCTTGATATGAGAAGAGAAGAAATATCCTTAATTTCATAAAAGCAAGTAACGAAAAGATATTGATAAAAGAATTTTGCATGAGAAAACATGACTTCTGCAATTCTGACAGTTTGATATCTGAGTGTTTTTCCCATGATGATCTTTTTTTGCACTCTTTTGAGTTATTGGGCTTTCTCGGGCTTTTATCATCCTTCATTTTGGAGATGTCCTAACTTTTCTCTCTTTTTCGGGGAAGGGTACGTCACAAACTCCTTCATCTTGGAGATGTTCTGATCCTTCTTTTGTCTCAGGGATTATATTGATGATATTGGTTCAAAAAGGTCTTTAGATGTTAGCAGAAATCAAATATCATTTAGGGTTTGTCGGTAGGTTCATCACATTCGCCTTCATCTCGACGATGATCTGAACTTTCCCTGAAAGGACGCGTCACAAACTCCTTCATCTCGGAGATGATCCAAATCTTCTTTGGCCCCGGGGGTCTGCTCACATATTTGTCTTCATCTCGACGACAATTGAGAGATCACTTTTGCAGATATTTGATTGCAGCCTAACTGGATTGAGGAGACATTGGTTTGAGTGGATTCTTTTTATCGCTCAGGATATTTCCACTGCCTGATTGCCAGAAGATCGTCTTTAAAACATACGCTATAGCTATGATCAATATCGATTCGCTTCTGACTTTTCAACATCATTGAATGTTTCTTTCGCTAATCATACCGAGGATATTTCTTTCATCTTTTTGGTTAATCAACGGGGAAAAAGATCTGAATTTTATCCCTTTTTCGCAAAAAGTTTCACCTTTTTGGAAAAAATACTAGAGGTAATGAGAGGCGATTCTTTTGTGCAGTAAAAATATTGGAATCAACAAATATTTTTAGCAAATTGGCAAAGTTTTCATGAATTCTTTGTGAAATAATCACTCAATATAGATTTTGATGAGACCTTGAGTTGAATCTTTGATTTTGGAGATTTCGACCAGTAAAAACTGGGACCTTTTATTTAACGGCCAGCGAAGGAGCTGGGACTTATTTTTTTTATTTAACAACTAGTGAAGAATTGAATTTTTGATTTAATGACCAGTGGAAACTGGGACTTTCCATTTAATGACCAGCGAAGGAGCTGGAACCTTTCATTTAACGACCAGTGAAAACTGGGACCTTTCATTTAACGACCAGCGAAGGAGCTGGAACTTTTCATTTAATGATCAGCGAAGGAGCTGGAACCTTTCATTTAACGACCAACGAAGTAGCTGGGACTTTTTATTTAACGACAAGTGAAAACTGGGACATTTCATTTAACGACCAGCGAAGTGGCTGGGACTTTTTATTTAACGACCAGTGAAAACTGGGACATTTTATTTAACGACCAGCAAAGTAGCTGGGACTTTTTATTTAACGACCAGTGAAAACTGAGACATTTCATTTAACGACCGGCGAAGTAGCTGAAACTTTTTATTTAACGACCAGTGAAAACTGGGACATTTCATTTAACGACCAGCGAAGTAGTTGGAACTTTTTATTTAACGACCATTGAAAATTGGGACATTTCATTTAACGACCAGCAAAGTAGCTGGGACTTTTTATTTAACGACCAGTGAAAACTGGAACATTTCATTTAACAACCAGCGAAGGAGCTGGAACCTTTCATTTAACGACCAGTGAAAACTGGGACCTTTCATTTAACGACCAGTGAAGGAGCTGGAACCTTTCTTTTAATGACCAGCGAAGTAGCTGGTACTTTTTATTTTACGACCAGTGAAAACTGGGACATTTCATTTAACGACCAGCGAAGTAGCTGGGACTTTTTATTTAACGACCAGTGAAAACTGGGACATTTCATTTAACGACCAGCAAAGTAGCTGGGACTTTTTATTCAACGACCAGTGAAAACTGGGACATTTCATTTAACGACGAACGAAGTAGCTAGGACTTTTTATTTAACGACCAGTGAAAACTGGGACATTTCATTTAACGACCAGCGAAGGAGCTGGAACTTTTTATTTAACGACCAGTGAAAACTGGAACATTTCATTTAACGACCAGCGAAGGAGCTGGAACCTTTCATTTAACGACCAGTGAAAACTGGGACCTTTCATTTAACGACCAGTGAAGGAGCTGGAACCTTTCTTTTAATGACCAGCGAAGTAGCTGGTACTTTTTATTTAACGACCAGTGAAAACTGGGACATTTCATTTAACGACCAGCGAAGTAGCTGGGACTTTTTATTTAACGACCAACGGAAGTTTGAACTTTTGATTTAATGATTTGATCTAAGATTGAGACTTTCTGAGAGACAAACTGTACAGGGACTGAATCTTGTGACTGAACTTGATCTTTAGATTTGAAGATTTTGAGAAGTAACCCGTGCGAGGACTGGGTTTTTCAAATAAACTTGGTCTTTAGATTTTGAAAATTTAGCAAAATAACCAGTGCGAGGACTGGGTTTTTCCAAATGGACTTGATCTTTAGTTGAAAATTTTGAGAGATAACCAGTTCGAGGACTGAATTTTGAAAGCATACTAGTAAGAGCATTGAATTTTTGAAAAATGTACCAGTACGAGCACTGGATTTTCCAACTGAGAGTCGGGAAGGAGATCGGCATTCTTAAGATATTTAGAGATCGAAGCAGGAATGATTGTCGAGGTTTCAGGATTATCCCTTATCCTGAATAGAATAGACATTTGATGAGAATTAGAGAAAAAAAAACATGATTCAGGTTTTATCCCTTAACCTGAAGGGAAAATAGAAAATTTTGTGAAGAGATAACCTGAGACTTGAATTTAGAAGGGATGTGACGAGATTTATGATTTATGATTTAGATGGACCCGCACAGTTAGCCGTATGTGGTCCGATTTTCAGAATTAACCCCTTATCCTGAACGGAGAGATAGAAAGAATAAAATTTGAGAAGACAAAAGGAGATAAAATTTGATCGAAGATTTAATAAAAATGAAGAAAATTTGAGGAAATTGATGAAAATTTTATTTTGTAAAAGAATTCTCACAAGTAGCATTGTTGCTCCTATGATTGATCTCAGGATTGTCCCTTATCCTGAGTGGAAAAAAGAATACCTCGAATGTCGAGGTTCAGGTTTTATCCCTTAACCTGAAAGGGAAAAAGAATAAAATTTAGAAAAATTGAATAAATTTATGAAAATTTTGTTTTTGAAAAAAATGCTCACAGATAGCCTTGTTGCTTCTGTGAGGTGTGTCAGGATTATCCCTTATTCTGAATGGGAGCACCGCGGACGACGAGGGTCAGGTTTATCCCTTAACCTGAACGAGAACACCTCAGACAACGTGGGTCAGGTTTATCTCTTAACCTGAAAGGAAAAGAGAAGGAAAAAGAAAATACCTCATGGGAAGGAGGCATCAGGTTTATCCCTTAACCTGAAAGGGTAAAGAATAGAATTTAAGGAGAATTAATGAAGAGAAATAAATTTAGAAAATCAATAAGGATTGATGAGACTTGTGTTTGCAAAAGAATTCTCATAGGTAGCATTATTGCTCCTACGAGAGGTGTCAGGATTATCCCTTATCCTGAATGGGAACACCTCGAACAACGAGGGTCAGGTTTATCCCCTAACCTGAAAGGGTACACCTCGAACAACGAGGGTCAGGTTTATCCCTTAACCTGAAAAGGTACAAAAAAGGAGAAAGGAATACCTCATGGGAAAGAGGCATCAGGTTTATCCCTTAACCTGAGGGGGAAAAGAATAAAAGAATACCCCATGGGAAGGAGGCATCAGGTTTATCCCTTAATCTGAAAGGGTATAGATTAAATTTGAGGAAAAGTTGATAAAACTTAATAAAATTTGATAAAATTGATGTAAACTTGATAGAAATATGAATAAAATGAATGAAACTGATAAAGATAACAAGATTTAACTGAAAAATTTATAAGAGTTTGAGAAAACGAGTTTTTCTGATCGTGCCTGCATATGGGATCTTCAATGTGAAAGGAAAATGTCCATTTTGAAAGACAAGTGAGAATCATTTTTGGGAAGAAGACCAACCGCAAGAAGAATGATCAGCGCGAGATCTGATTGTTGAAAGAGAATCAAACATGAGAGATCATTATGAGGGTCAATTTTTAAAGGCAATGGTTTGGAAACCTACTTTTTGAAAAAGAAGATCAACAATAGATCTGATTTTCGAAAATAACAGTTCGAAACTGATAATAAGATCAATATAAGAGTTAATTTTTGAATATAATGTTTTAAAACCAATCTTGGAAGATAAGACCAACACAAGAGTTGATCTTTGAATATAATGTTTTGAAACCAAATGAGATCAACACAAGGGTTGATTTTTGAATATAATGATTTGAAACCAATCTTGGAAGACAAGACCAACACAAGGATCGATCTTTTTGAATATAATGTTTCGAAACCAATTTTTGGAAAATGAGATCAACACGAGGGTTGATAACGGTTCGAAACCCATTTTTGGAAAATATGATCAACACAAGGGTTGATTTTTAAAGAAGGTTGGACCAAAAATATTTGAACTTTTCGGTTATCAGGACGAAGATTTTCAAAATTTCATGATTTTTGAAAGACTCTCATAGGTAATATCATTTCTCTCATGAATGATGTCAAGATGGTCCCGCATTTTGAAGAGAACAAGAATTTAAATGCCCCAGTATGGCAAAAGGAAGAAGTATTGGATATAGAAGATATAAAGAAAATTGACATTTCATTGATAAACAAAGGTTGATAACAAAACTAAATATTTACAAGAACATTGAAAGGAAAGGATTCAAAAAGACTGAACTGACATGCCCCTACTAATAAAAGACTAAAATACCCTTATAACATGGTATTAGTAAAATAGTTATAACTTCTTATTCCGAACTTGAAATCGGGTGAGGTTAGTTTTGTTGAAATCGGGATGCAAAGAGGAATCTGCTTGTCCTAATATCATTACAAACATGTAACATAAAAATTGAAGTCGGATAGACCACCTTTGAGCAGAGTAGTTTGGTAATTTTATAAATATAAGAATTGTCAGTTTAATAATTAAGTGAATTTTGTGTAATGAACAGATCTAGCCACTACTACGAGAGCTCGATTGTAGCGTGAGAGTTTCATTCTCGCATTCAAGGTAAGGGATATTGTGAGCATGTCTAGTTAATAATAAATAGTTTATTATTTGTGTGAAATAGCTTGCATGAGACTAGGTATGTTTGAGAATGCAATTATATCTCACATACGATGTAGATACTTTTACATTCTTAAAAGTAGAATAGTTGCATATGAAATAGTTACAACAAAAGGGAATGACGGTGTAGAAAAACTTGGGCATCCTCAATTCTTGGAGTGATCCGGAAATGGTGCTGTCAGGATTGCTGGGTGCTCTTCTTCCTCGTCCTCCACCAGCTCACTTCTGTCAATGCAGTCTTGTATCATATGCTTGAGGATGAAGCAGTGCTTTGTGTCGTGCCTCGTTGCTCTATGGAACTTGCATAACTGGTCTTTGAATTTTCTTAAGATTACGGGAGGATCCGCGACTTTAGGGAGTTTGATCATCCCATGTTTTAACAAGTATTCCAGAACTGTTTCCAAAGTTTGATCTAATGGAGTGAAGACTCGATCTTTCTCCCACTTGATGTACTTGGGCTTCTCTTGAAGATCACCCTTTTGCTGGAGGCCAATTGGAAATGGTTTGTCATTGTTCTTATAGGATCTCTCCTTCTGCCGCTTGTTCTGATCTATTCTCGGGTCACTACCACTGTTGTTTTTGTTTCCTTTGCTGCTACTGTCAAGACTATTGCTAGAGGCATCAACTGAATGAGCAAATTGTGCCTTCTTCTTTTGGTCTTGGATATTTTTGACCAGAGGCATGCCCTCGTAAAGCCCACTTTCTATTCCTGCTTCGAGCCATTCGGCTCGCTCAATCAACTTTATAAAGGATTTTGCCAGGGAAGTGGTGATGAGGCTCCTCATGGGCTGAGAGAAATTGTTGAGGATTATCTGCAATGCGTGCTCCTCTGGAATGGGTACCTTCATCTTATTACAGGTGCTTCTCCACCTGTGAATGAAATCTCTTGCTCTTTCAGTCTCACATTGCTTCATGTTGTAAAGATGATTTAATGCAGGTGAAGCTTCAGTGTTGAATAGGAAACGCTCAATGAACAAATTTACTACCTTATCGAACTCTCGTAGTTCGATAGGATTGATGTGGTCGGCATACCACCTAGCTGCTACACCCTCTAGACTACGGGGAAAGCAAATAAACAAAGCTCTGTTGTCCTTTCTGAAACGACAACATTCTGCATAAAAAGTGGCTAGGTGAGCCTTAGGATTGCCGGTTCCGTCAAACTTGAGAAACTTGGGAGGAAGATTCTCCAGGTTATCATCCCCATCTAGGCCATCGTAAAAATCCTCGCCGGTGTAGGTCTACTTGCCCTTACTCTTGGCTTGAATGTCCTTGATTGCTCGATTCATCTCCTTCATTTGCTTGATCATCGGGTCCTCTGCTGGAATCCCAGACTTGGGCTTGTTGACGGATTCAGGCTCTTCTGCAGCTATCTTTACGGACTGCCTCGGAGGATCCTGGCTAAACACAGATTGTTCCTCTTCTTCTGATTCTTCTTCCTCTGATTTTGTCCCCTCAGAAGTATTGTCCAGCTGCCTCTTCTTTTTTATGATTCTGACGTGCTTTTTCACGGCTTTCTTCTTTGGTTTGTTCTTAGGAACTGCCTCTTTCAGATTGGCCTCGGCTTGCTCCGACATCATACTCGCCATCATCTTTTGGAATAGACCATACAAAGCGGGGTCAATGTCATCCCCTTTGTTTTGATCCTATCCCCTGACCGACTTAGGAGAGTCCATCCCTTCCGCCTCACTGTCGCTGTGTTGAGGAACTCTTTCTTTTCCAGCTCTTGTCTGAACCATTTTCGAATAGCGACGCTTTCTGGAGAGGAAAGTGAAGGTTTTTAGACCGAATAAACTTTTGGAGAAGTTTTGACAGGAGGAAGGATTAGGTTAAATATGTTAAAAAATTGTATCCCATTACTAGGGATTGAGTAGCCACAAAATTTGTGACAATTGTGTTATTTACTCTACGAGGGAGAGTAACCAACTAAAACACGAAGAAAATGCTATTTTGAAAAAGATATATCTTGATGGAAAGAAATTTTATTTATGAAAAATATAAACAAGAATATAAAATTAGAAGAAAAATAGGAGGGAAAATAAAATTTGAGAATAAATGGTAAAGATTTAAAATTTGAAGAACTTGCAGGCAGGATCAGAAGAATCAGAAGAAGAAAAGGAAAACACACCTGGGTTTTAAAAACAAAGAGAAAATTTTGAATGATACATACCCAGGGTTTTGGAAAATATAAGGGAAATATAAAATATCACACAATCACAGATGTACAAACAAGGATGCACAAACAACATTCCCTAAAGCTGACTCTAAATGTGATATTTGAAATGGCTGATAGGACCTTAATCCTAACTCTAAGATTTAGATCATCTGATTTCAATCAAGGTATGCCGATATACTCGAGCCGAAGCTTGAAGTACGTGGCATAAAAATATTTCTCTGGTTCTAATGTAATAGCTTCCCAACATCCTTGAGCACCTACCAATATACCTCGGACTATGGCCCTTAGGTACGTGGTAGGGGGGCGTGAACCCAAATAAATGGCCCAGTTGTGAGGCTCTCTCCCGAACTATGGTTCAGTGAGACAGCCCAGCAACGTGAAGACCGGGACAATATAGGTAGGAATGCTTTCAAAATATGCTCAACATGCAAGAAATCAGATGGCTCTAATGCAAGTCCTAAAGAGATAGAATAAAATGAAGAGAAGCATACACTTACATACATTGTTTTGCATTCAATCCCTAGAATTGAGGAGAGTTGTATTTCAGACCTAAGTCTAATGTGAGCATGGAATAATCTCCTCAATATGGTCCTACCAAACCATACTTAAATCCTATATGCAATGATGTCAGCTTAGGACAGAGTCTAGAATCCTAAGGTTTGCATGGAAAATGAATCTGACATTTATAGAATAAAGACTTAGATAATATAAAAGCAAAGCGAAAAGGGTATAATTCGACCAGGCAGAGACGAGTCCCATCACGGTCGCCAAAACTGTGATCATCGCAAAAAAAATTCTCTCTTGATATTTCTCTCTCTTCCTTCTTTTTTCCTTTCTAACCTCTATTTCCTCCTTTTTGAAGGGAGAAAATAAAAGACAAAAAAAGAAGAGAGAAGAGAAAAGAAAAGAAGAGAGAGAGGAACTCTTTTGCGAAGGTCTCACTTGACCTTAAATTTGAAAATATTTAGGAAAATTACTCGCTTCCATTTTTGAAATATTGCAGGAAAAAATTGGGAGACAGGATCCGCTCGTCGGTACGAGGTTCGACCATTCCTAGCGCCTTTACCAGGGGTAATCGAACCAAGGGTCGAATTTATGCCTTTTGCTTTGCTAAAATATTATCTAAGAATTTATCCTAAGTCTAAGATGCGCCAAGAATCATGCTTGTGCAATGCAAAGATGTATGCTCTTTTGAGAAAATGATTTAAAAATTTCCAAGTTTTCTGAGATGAACTTGATGATGGAGTGAAGAAAATGATTTAAAGGATTGAATTTGACTTTAGATTTTCAATAGATCCGGAAGAAGGGACTGGAATTTGGAATGATCAGAATTTTGGAGAGATAAGTTTGTAGACGAAGATAAGAAGGAAATTAGAGTTATTGAAATAAGAATGATTTGTTCAAAGTCATAATATACTTTAAGATCGATTTTCAAGAATCGATTTTGACTTCAATATCTAAACAGGAATTGAATTTGGATTTAGACTTTGAGAAATAAATTTGAAGTTGGCTTTAAAAATTGGAAATGAAATTAGATTTGAAAATCTAGAATGAAATTTTGATCTGAAGTCTTATATCCAAGATGGAACTGGATCTGAGATCTGAGATCCGGGATAGGGTTGGATCCGGGTTCTGGAATTCTAAGTGGAATTGGATCTGAAGTCTAAGATCCGAGATGAAGTTGGATCTGAAATCTGGATCCTAAAGGAGAATTGGACTCTAGACCCTAAAATAGATTTTTGGATCTGAAGTCTGAGATCCAAGAGAATTATAATCCTAAATGGGAATTGGATTCGAAATCTAAGATCCAATGGTGAAGTTGAATTCTGGATCCTAAATGGAATTGGATCCAAGATCTGGAATCCAAGATGGAATTTGGATCTGAAGTCTGGGATCCTAAATGGAATTTTGGATCTGAAGTCTGAGATCCAAGGTTGGGTTGGATCCGGAATTTGGGACCTAAATTGGAATTTGGATCTGAAGTCGGAGATCCGAGATGAAGTTGGGTTCTGGATCCTAAACAGAATTGGATCCAAGATCTGGAATCCGAAATGGAATTGGATTCTGGATCCTAGATGGAATTGGGTCCAAGATCTGGAATCCAAGATGGAATTGGGTTCTAACTTTGGATTTGGGTTTTGAAAGTCCAAATGGGACTTTTGAAGATGGGTCCCGGATTTGAATTTAAAACTTAGGAAGAGTTAAATTTTTGAGATTCAGAATCACTCTCAAGCTTTGATTTTGATTTTGATTTTGATTTTGATTTTGAAGATAAGGACACAAACTTGATTTGGTATTTGAAATCAGAAGATGAATCAGAAACTTCAAAGTTAAATTGAACTTTGAAGTTTGAATTTTGATTTGGAAATTGAAGTTTATTTGGTTTTGAATTGGAAGTTGAATTTTGAATATAGAAAAGAATTTGAAATTTCAAAGTCAAATTAGACTTTGAAATTTGAATTTTGAATCTTGAAATGAGATAGAGTTTGAATTTGAATCTATAAATAAGGATTGATTTGAGGAGTGAAGAAGATATTTGAAGAAAATCACTTGGGTTTTGAAAGAATTTTGAAAATATGATGCAATTCTATCCTAAATGATGAATGAATTTAAAGAATTTGAAAATCATATTTCATTCTTTAAATGAATGCAAATAGGATTGAAGATATAATATATCCCTGACTATGGTCATTGAATATATTATATAATAATCATGTTTGAATTCAGGTGAAGAATAAAATATATTTTGGTGCTTTTATAGAGTTTAAAATGAAATTAACTCTCAATATATCCTGACTATGACCATTGATATATATTTTAAGTTAATTTTAAGTTAAACTTTGATAAAAGAAGAAAATATTTTGAAAGATATGATGATTTTTGAAAGGGATTCAGTGTTATTCCATAAAATATAAAAATCCTAAGCATTGCCCACATTTTGACTATGGCCATCAATGTGAGTCATTTGATTAGGATTAATTACCTTTCATTAGAATGGTGCACGTGCCATTCGTGTTTCTCCATTGGTGTATTTTTGAGAAATACAGAAAAATAATGAAACAAATGTTACTTACATGCTCATCCATTCTAATCTAAGGCAAGAAACGTAGAGTTTTCATTGGTATCTAGCTGATTACAAGTTTGAGAATGCAAATAAATAATAAAATCCTAAATCTAAGGAAATTTCAACAATTTCTGAATATTTCCTGCAAAACACTTAGTTAGTATAAGGTGAGAGGAAAATGGAAATGGTGACATATTTACATTGAATCTCAGGATATTGATAATTAGATTGACATGCCTAAATAGATATTCATATTCATTTAAGAAGAGAATGCATATATGAGGGGCAGTGGCATATTCTATATTTATGAAAGAAAGTACATATATACCTGTATGTGTATATATATATATATATATATATATATATATATATATACATATAACACTATAGAAAAACCTATATGAGAGGGCTTATGTAATGGATGAAGGCAAGGGCCAGGATGGTCCAAGATGAACCATCATGGAATGTAACAGCCATAGCTGCTCGTGATGAGCTATTTCTGGAAGTAATGGCTTTTGTGAACCACTATGAGAAATCACAGTTTGTGGCAGTCCTTTTGGTGACTTGCCATGAGGAAATTTGCTAAAGAAAGAAATTTTGACTCTGTGGTGCTATTCAGAGGGGAGGGTTGGAAATGTAATGTCGTTGGTGGTAACAGTAGGGGAAGTTGAGACACTTACAGTAGGTGATATGATATGCAGGGTGTAGATGATGAGGGATGTGTTAATGCAGTGGTATAGTGAAGAATGCAATATACTGTGTATGAAGGACATGAAGGTGAAGGGTTACAGCAGTCTCAAAACTGTTGTGGATGCTTTTGAATAGTGTAGTGGCTATAGTGGAAGGGTGCACGTAATTATCATAATAGGGTGAATAGTGCAATTAACAGGTAGGTATTAACAGGAGGGTGATAATGAAGATTGGTGGTAAGTGTGCAGCAAATGCAAGAGCTGATGGATGAGGTATAAGTGAAGCGGGTTAGATAACATGGTAGTTGCAGGGAAATGACATGGTAAATGTTGTGGAGGGCTCAAAAAAGGTACTGTAGGATGTTGTGAGGATATGCAGGGGGTATATGACAACATAACCGGGTGACCCTAGTCAATACCTTGTTTTAAGCAAAATAAAGTTGTGAGAAGTACAACACAATAGATTGATTTGTCAATCAATTTCTGCACATTGATTCCAGAGGTAATCATTACCATAACTATTGATATGTTAAAACATGCAGGTGGGAAGGTGCCTAATGGTGTTGTGGTATTGCAGCTGGGATATGGTGGTGTTGGTGTGTGCGAAAACAATGAAGGAGAAGGTTATGTTGTATTGTGTAATAGGTGTTGTGGGGGGGGTTATATGGTAATGAACATGCAGGAAATGACAACATACAAATGAACCTATATCTAAATATATGATGCGTGAGTTATCATGCTGCATAAGTAAATGAATTTGTAAAGACATGACTAATGTGTATGCATAGTTGGTGAACCAACTCGGGTGAGATATTGTAAACTAGCCAATATATGAAATTAACTAACATTATGCTAATTAATGGCAAACAAGCTAACTACCTAATGACGTATTCATGAGAGACTTAAATGACTTGTTGTGGAGGGTGTCATAAGTGTGGGTGTTGTGCAAATACTACAGTGGCAGGTGGTGTGGCTGTAGCTAAATGGCACATGTGATATGAAACGTAAAGATTATCATAGATATCATGTAAACCTTATAACATATACAATATGCAACTGTAGCCCAGCTATTAAAGGAGAGAAAAGAAATGGTGAAGGGAAAATAATCATAAATACACAGGTAAGATAGGCAGAATCACAGGTTGAGATATGTTGGTTAGGATCCGGACAGCTCCTTCTTCTCTCTCTCTCTCTCTCTCTATTTCATTAACATACTCCCTGTTTCTAACATTTTTTTTTACAAGCTGAGCTAAGGGACCCTTGATTCATATTCAATCCAATATGAGCAACTAAACGGCTTATAGCTGATCCAAATTGGCACACCTCATGAGGTTGAGTGAGATTCACACAAAATGAATTCGGGTGACCACTAGTAATTCGGTTCATCACCCAGCTCCAAGTAAATTGACGTGCTGGGGCTGAAGGGACTGAAGGTATTGTGCACAGGAGAAGGGGAGAGTTATTGTGAGAAAGTGAGAAGACAAAAATGCAGAAAGACAGAAGGGTGAGTACAGAAGTAGGTTGTTGTATGGATGAGCAAGGAAGGTGCCTTGTGAAAGTAACATGAGATGGAACATGTAGGAGGTGTGGTAACTGAGAATGTATATGCAGAAGTATGAATTCTATGTTTAAAGAATGTTAGATGCTGGATGGTTTTGGAAGATATGAATGTATAACAAATATGTGATCTACGAGATGCTCAACAATTAACAGGTGGAAATGTGTATAAAATAAGAAGACTTAGTGATTGGCAAGTATGCATACATTATCAATATATATATCGTGAGATACTCAGAGATCCGACACATGCAAGTGCATTGCTTAATATGTAAAAGTAAAAGGTGATGGGTGTTAATGGATAGATAGTGATGGAGGTGACTGAGGTGAATAGTGACTATATGTGCACAGGAAGCGGATTGAAATGGTGGATGTGATGTGAAGGCATACGGTGTGAGATGCAGAGATAATATACAAAATGAGTGATGATGCTGTAAAAATCATAGTGGAATGTGTAGGTGACAGGGGAATATACAGTAAATGCAGCAAATGAATAAGATGCGTTGGATGGTGGTGGTGCATATGTACAGCTGAGGAAAAAAAATGCTTGAAAATATTGATCCATCAGAAAAGTAACAAAGATAAACTGCAACTCTCCAAGAAACGTATCTTCAACACCTCCAAAATCTTTCAACAAGATGCTTTCTAATAGTTGCGTCACATCCAGTTTCATTGAAGTCAATTCTTATCCTGAAATGCTCTTGTGCTTCACAACAGAGAGAACTAGTATGTAGTAACACCTTCTGTTGCAGGGATTTTAGATAGAACTATGATTTTTTTTTAGCAGACGATATTAGTGGTTTCATCAAAATGGTTCAGATGTATATATTACTGATATTTCACTCCCAATTGGCTCAATACGTTCAATGAGGTCCGCATCAATGTGACTTGGGACTTGCTTCCCTTCACGGAAATGGTTTGAGGCATGAGGGTCAAGTTGCCGATCAAGCTCCAATTTCTCCACAGCTACCCAACACCTCTCAAATTTGTCCAACAGCCATTTAATGGCACCAAGGGCAGTATGAAGTTCCCATCACCATTATCTGAACTCAACTCTTCTTTTTGCTCTTGTTCCCACACTTCATATGCAGATTCTATCATACCTTTTTGTCGTTGATCAAACTGGCTGATTATCTCCTCCCGCTCCATTAATAATGGTAATAGTAAGAACCCACAAAACCAAAGACCATATGCCCGAGTACCAAATCACCTAGACATACAGGCTTACCTTCCCTTATCAATTCATACCGAGAGGGAGATTCTCAGAAATTTTCGGAAATAAAAAAAAAGGAATGGATAAAATGGATTCAAAACAGGAAATCAATCCAATGTAAAGGAGAATGGAAGCTAACTATAACAGGGAATGTGAAAGAAACACAGGTAAAGATGTAAGAAGATAGAAGAAGACAAAGAAAGAAAAAGGAAAAAAAGAAATAAATAATAGGAATGTGATAGAACTTTAATCAAATGACAGAAATGCTAATTCAAAGTGGAGGATGCTGATGCAACGTACATAACACATAGCAAGCAATATAAATACAAGAGAGGAAGAGTATCTCCGCACCATGGATTACAGAAAATAACAGAGAAACGCACAATAAAAAAAAAAGAAATCCAAGGCTAAGGAAAATTTTGTAATTAAAGAAATTAAATGTGGGAATATGATGATTCCATTTGATACTGCACAATGTGCATGAATCAGTGTTTGCTATATGCAGAACTGATATCACGATAGTGCTCTGAGAGGATTTAAGAAGAAATCAGAAACAACAAAGGAAAAGAGAGAGATAAAAAAAAAGAAAAACGAAATGCATTAAAACATAAACTCTCACAGAAAATCAGAAATACAAGGAGGAAATGATAGTTACTTTCCTTGCTTTGAGAAGTCGGTTTTCTTCAGTCGACAGGAAGATCAAAAGAAAAGAAATGGTCAGAATAAAAAGGAAAGAGAAGGGCTTCTTTGACAGCCCAGAGGGGAATCGCTGGAAGAGGAAAGGAAGACAGAAGAAATATCAAGAAATGCAGGGGTGAAGAGTGGTCCTCTGAAGGAGAAAGAATTAGAGCACATGAAGGGGTAGGAGATGGATTGTAATGGATGAAGAAACGGAGGCCTGCGGCTCCCTTCTTATAATGGGAAAATGTTAGCCAATTTTCTAATTGGGTCCTTTCTCTTTACAAAAATTCCCACAAAGGAGGCCTTAACAAAAAAAAATTCTAAAAAGTGTTGTCGCAAAACTTGATTTTCAAAAGGGTGTTTTCAAAAGGCCATTTTTGTGTTTTCTTTTTCAATTTTCTTATTTATATTTTATTTTTTTTTCTTGAAATTTTCTACATTTTTTTGTATTTTTGAAAACAAAATTCTAAAAACTTATGGGATTTCTAAATCATTTATAAAATTTTAGAAATATTTACCAAAGAAGGCTTTACTGAGAATTTGAGTTTATTTTTTAAAAAATTTCTTCAAAAGATGGGTTTACATCCGGATTTTGAAGAAATATTCGAGGTTTAAACCTCGAACCAAGGAATATAGAGTCTCGAATCCAAATGGATATTGGATCGACTATCTGAATATTTTAGAATTTATTTTTGGTATTTTTGTAAAATTTAATATGAAAATTGGATAGTGAAGCTCAAATTTGGATTTTAACATTGGATCTGGATCCGAGATCGAGTCAGATATATAAAATGAATTTAATTTCAGTGAAATTTGAGAAATAAAATGAAATTTAGATTTAAAAGTGACTCAATTACTCAGAAAAATGGGGTTAGGGGCAAAAAGGGAATATTTATAAGATTTTGAAAAATTTGGGGTGTTCACACAAACCCCCCGCTTGGTTCTACTCAGTCGATGTCAGGCTGGACCAGATCCACCACCATGGTCAAATCTGATAAGCACTTCGATGAAAAGGAAATATGACCCCAGGTCAAGTCGGCCCTGGTCACATCTTGAATTGACTCAAAATTTTCCTTGATGAATGGATTTGTGCACTTAGATACTTGGTCAGGGTATGGAACCATTACGTGCATAGGTATGTCTAGAACCATCATGTAGGTCGACACTTATAAATCATCTATATGATGCTAATAGTTTCTTTTAAGGAAGTTCGTGTCAATCAAGAATGTCCTTCTCATAAATATGACAAGAATCAAAACAAAAGAATAAGGATTCACCATAACAATGGATTGATATTTTTTTTTAACTACACCTGGATGCAAGCATCTAACCCAAATCCACCAGTACACCTTAGGGTATATGCTAAATCTCCATTTGCTGAGGTCATTCAAAAAAACTAAAACTATTCCAATGTTTATACAGATCTAGCATGCATCCCATGATGACTTGATAATGTATCGATTAAAATGCTATATGGTCTGCTCACATATATTTACTCTTCTACTTATATAGTTTTGAAATTAAACCACATGATCCCATGGTGACTACTATTTGGTCCAAATGCACAAAATAAAATTTCTGTTTGTACAAACCCAAAAGAGAGAAACCACTAGGTATCACCACATGAATAATTCAATCTGCGTGAACCCATAGCTTTATAATTAGGACAATTCAAAAACGTATTTAAACATATGAGATAGAAATAATCCAATAACCAAATCAAGGTTGTATCATAAATTTCATCATTTTTTTTTAAAGAATACACGTTGTCTATTAGCATGATATGGCTATCAGAGTTATGCCTGCCATCTCCTTATCAAGGGCAGTATGAAATCCCCTAACATGACATTCAACTGTCGCAAATACAAGAATATTATGCATGGTACTGAGAACCGATTCGATCTCACATATGTCATGAATCTTTTAAATGGTTGTATGATGCTACATACTTTCAAAGGACACTGCAATATACTTGTATTTCATGGCATAGGCACACACATAAAGTTGTAATGCTCTTACCTTATCTTGAAGGTCACCAGAAGAAATCGGTTGAGGGAGATAGCCCTTGTTTCTCACGCCTCTTTGCTTGTGTTCTTCCCGAAAATAGCCAAGGAACCAGATGGCTCCAACACTACAATGGACAAAAATGACTGAAGAGGAAAACATGACAGTGGGAATAGGCGTGGGAGAGGAAAGAAGAGGAGTTTTCAAGGCTCCTCGGTTTTTTTGTGAAGTCTCTAAAAAAAATGTCCTTCAATACTAATTTCAATTTTTTTTTTCTTGCTTTTATTGCAGCTCTCAAAACGGCTGCTCGTTTTCATTTTTGAAACTCCCTTCCATTTCCAGAATATGGAAGGGAGGCTCTTTATCATGTTGGACGATTGGGCTTCCAAGGTGGCCCAATCGTTCATCCCCTCTTGTTTTGGAAAGTCGCCCCCCCCCCCCCCCCCCCACACCCTCTATTTAAGTCTCCATTTAATGCCCTTTTGAATTTCAAAGAAAAAGAAAATCCCAATGAAAATTACCTATATAATCTTTTTGTAAAAAGGTTTCATTTTGGCGCACAGGGGGATTTAAATCAGGGTTCATCTCCCTAAGGGGTAACGAGCCCCACCAGTGCGTCACTTCCTGTTTTGTTGCATATTCTTGCAACCATAATCCTTTTATCCTCTTTTGACGCATTTTACAAAATAGCATTTTTTAACAAAATTTCTGGTATACAAGGGGATTCGGACCACGTTCTCTTCCTGCTGAGGCAACCAACCTTACCAGTGCGTCAACTCTTTATTGATTGCACTTCTTTGCGACTAAAACTACCTCAATGATAAACGAGGTTCGAAATCGCCTAAGTAAGACGTATGAAGTGGTGTGAGTACTGTTTATGAGGAATCAAGTCCTGATAATCATAAATCAAAGTCATAATACATATGACTAGAAAATCCCTGAGTTTGGGACCCAAACTAGGAAAAAACTCATTATTTTATGTGAATTACGGGAAAGCATATATCAATCAGATATGGTCATAACGAGGGTGATATTTGCAAGAGATGAAACTTTAGAAGAGTGCTTTGCGAATTTAGTTATAGTTGAAAACAAAAATTTAGATTTTAATCGGGTTTCAGATTCATCCAAGATCTGAATCCATACATCGTGTCCGAATCCAAAATCCTGGATCCATTTGATCCAGTTTGGATACAAGATCCATTTGGATCGACTCTATATCGCTTTATTGTATTTATTTCCAAGAATGGTAATATTTATTTATTTTGATAATTATTGAAATTTTGCGGGTTTTACATCCTTCCCCCTTAAAAAGAATTTTGTCCGCGAAATTCGTTGGAAAGACCAATCAAATGGATTGGCGTATCTAACTATGTGTGTTATATTAGATGATACTTCAAAACCAATTGAAGTATAAACCTTGCATCTCGTTTAGGGTCCTATTTAGTGTAGCGATATTCCTTATTTGAAGCCCCTAATAGCATAGCCTTCATTACTAGAAAGTGATGTATATATACATATAACCTCTATATATCAATCGGGTCAACTATGATTCAATATTAATGTGTATCGAAACTTGAGTCATTAGACCCTATGTCATGGATCGAATTCAATTAAGATCCGGTATAACATTCTAGATTAAACCAATTCAAGTATTACACTTAAAGTCATTTCATTGAATCCTTTCATCAAAATATTCATCTTGGTTCCCGAAGAACCTACATAATAACATCGTTAAGTCTAATAGTGTCCCTAACAATATATCTAGGTTAAAAAAAACTGTAATAATTCATTTTTTTACAAACTAGAAACCAAAACTAACCACTTACAGAACTTTTGTAAGGTCGCTGGAATGCCATGAACCATATATTCTTGTCCTGCTCTGATACCATAGCTGTAACGCCCCAAATATTTAACTTAAAAATTTTGGGTTAATTTTTTTTTTCTAAACAACAGCAGAAAAACTTTATTAAATCATTAGTCAAATTATTTGGGCGAGTTACAAGTAATAGCACAGACTCAAGGCATTTAAGTAAAATAAATTCTTGCATTGAAATACTACAAGTTATCATTTAGAACTTGAAGATTTATTACAAGTCAGAAATCCTCAGGACATCCGAAGAAGATATGGTCACATAGCACTGTCCGCAGCGACGACCGCAATTGCTCGCCATACCATTTTCTGAAAATATTAAATCAGAAGGAGTCAGACTACCATGTCTGAGTAAGAAGCATAATATTCATATGAGTGTGCATAGTGTCATGTGTACAAGTATATGTGCAACAAGTTTAGTTGAAACTAATAACCATTTAACAATTGATAAATGTACAAGTTGTAAGATTTTGATATATGTGGGCTGTAACAAGAGAGAGAGATAGAGAGCGAAATAGGAAAACCTGAGAGAGAGGAAGAGAGGAGAGATAAAGTGGGGCGCAGAATACATCTCCTCCTTTGTATCATTCTATTTATACTCAAAATGTACATTTTACAAAATACATAATAAAAAAGGAATGTAATTACAAGTATGCCACCGCCTAGAGGCGCGTGCCTTAGGCGGTGTCATGGATTGGATCAAGATCCGATCCAATCCAAATGTGTCTTCTTAACAGCCCCCCTCAAGTTGGGCATGGGGATGAATCATGCACAACTTGTTCTTCAAAGTCCAGAAGTGTTCGCCTGTAAGTCCTTTAGTAAACAAGTCCGCCACCTGTTGTGATGTAGGAATATATGTTGGAGAAATGACCCCGTCTTCAACCTTTTGACGAATGAAATGTTGATCAATCTCTATGTGCTTGGTACGGCTGTGAGAGATGGGATTGAAAGCCATTTTAATAGCACTATGATTATCACAAAGGAAGGAGGAGCTGGCAATGGGAAGTAAGAGTTCTCCAAGGAGGTGTCGTAACCATGCAACTTCAGCAGTGTCGGCAGCCATGGCTCTATATTCTGCTTCTGTGCTTAACTTGCAAATTGCCCGTTGTCTTTTGCTACTCCAACAGACAAGATTGGAGTCAAGAAAAACACAATAACCCGAAACAGACCGTCTCTCATCTGGATCACCCCCCAGTCAGCATCAGTATAGGTATAAAGATGATGTCCATCCAAGACATTTGAGGACCTTGTGTAAACGAGGCCATCTCCAATAGTAGCTTTGAGATAGCGTAAAATCCGCTTAACTGCTTCCATATGCTCTTCTGTGGGAGCATGCATGAATTGAGAGACCTGGTTCACTGCATATACTATGTCAGGACGGGTAAAAGTGAGGTATTGCAACATGCCAACAATACTTCGATAAAACCGAGGATTAGGATATGCATCACTTCCATCAAGAGCACGCAACTTGGAGTTAAGAACACTGGGAGTATTTATGGGTTTGCACTGTGACATCCCTGCCTTGTTTAATATGTCAAGAGCATACTTATGTTGAGTGAGAGTCATCTCATTATCCTTTCTATCAAGTTCAACCCCCAAGAAGTATCGTAGCTCCCCAAGATCTTTCATTTTAAAAGCCTCTTGTAGGACCTCTTTAACATGAGCGATATGAGAGGAAGAGTTTCCCGTGAGTACTATATCATCCACATATATGAGAAGCCAAGTTACAATTTCACCTGACCGATATAAGAATAAAGAATGATTAAGAGCGCTTCAAGTGAAACCAGCCTGCTGAATATGGAGAGAGAACCTGTCAAACCATGATCTAGATGCTTGTTTGAGCCCATATAATGACTTCTGTAGTTTGCAAACCCATTGAGTAGGATCACTTGATGCATACCCTGGAGGTTGCTCCATATATACTTCTTCTTTCAAATAGCCATGAAGAAATGCATTCTTCACATCCAACTGATATAAAGGCCATCCATGTGACACTGCCAGTGAAAGAATAACTCGTATTGTCCCCATCTTGACAACTGGACTGAAAGTTTCATCATAATCCTCACCATACTGTTGAGTGAATCCTCTGGCAACAAGACGGGCTTTGTATCGATCAACACTGCCATCGGGTTTATATTTAATCTTATAAACCCATTTGGAACTCACTACATTTTTCCCGTCTGGTCGAGGAACAAGAGCCCAAGTTTGACATTCATGCAAGGCAGACATCTCCTCATTCATGGCATCAATCCAACGTCTATCTTGAGAGGCTTGATCATAACTCTTGGGCTCCTCATTTTTGTTCACCTCTGTCATAAAGATCTGAAAATCTAAAGAAAAATTGTCATAGCTGACCCACCTGTCAATTGGATGTCTCACCCGTTCTGATCTGCGTGGAAGAACATTGGTTGTGTCTGAAGCACGGATAGAGGGAAGCCTTCTACTATAAGTCATCCCTGAAAAATAACCAGATGGTCGAGGATCACATGTGGATGGTTCTGAATCAATTTGGGATGAGGCAAAGGAAGTGTCATGACATATTGGAGCCGAAGATTGATGTGGATCACCCTGTGGAGATAAGATTTCAGCACTTAGCCATGGATCATAAGACTGAGGATCAGCATTGGATTCCACAAATGTGTCTGTCGAGTCCTTGAATCTGAGTTCATCAAAAACAACATGACGGGAAATGTGTACACGCCCAGTTTTGGGATTGTAACATCTATACCCTTTATAACTGTCAGAATAACCAATAAATCTGCACATAATAGCCCGATCCTGAAATTTGTTTCGTAAAGAGACATCAACATGAACATAACAAATACACCCAAAAACCCGCAGCACATTGTAATCAGGGTGTTCATGATGTAAAAGGAAATATGGAGAGTTTCCTTCAAGTAATGACAATGGCAAACGATTGATGATATATATGGCAGTATGGAAAGCTTCAGTCCAAAGAGTCATGGGGATGCCAGTATTATGTAACATGCTTAATGCAGATTCAACTATATGTCTGTGTTTTCTCTCTGCTATGCCATTTTGTTGAGGTGTATGTGGACAGGAAATCTGTCTAGTGATCCCATGATTTAGTAAGTACTCAGTAAATTCTTTTGAGATAAATTCTCCCCCACCATCACATTGGAAATGCACAATATTAGAGGAGTATTTGTTGCGGACTAAAGCATGAAATTGAGTAAACAAGTGAAACACTTCGGATTTATGCTTCATAAAATAAATCCAAGTGTATCGAGAGTAAGAATCAATAAAAACAACATAATATTTGCTCCCAGAAGAAGAAGAAAGAGGAGCTGGTCCCCAAACATCAGAATATATTGTCTCAAATAATTTGGATGCTCGTTTATTTATCAACTGAAAAGGCAAGGCATGGCTCTTACAAATATGACAATTAGAGCACATGTCTGACTCATTGACAGGACTCAGACTGGACTTGGGGATGAACCCATTCTTAACAAGATCACGAATAAAAGAATGACTGCAATGACCTAAACGGCCATGCCAAATGAATGACCTATCATACTCTGTTAAAGCAACAGGATGAGGACTAGGAGAAGACGGAACATAGACACTTGACGCAGACATTGTTGGAGCTTCCTCAAGAACGTACATGTTGCCCTTGCGAACACCCTCAGCGAATGTCTTCTTGGTTCGAGCATCCTTGACATAAACAGAAGATGGAGTAAATTCAACAGAGGAATTAGAATCATCAATAAGCTTAGAGACAGAATTAATATTTTTCTTGATATTTGGAACAACTAGAACATTTTTCAAGGGTAAAGAACAGTGAGACAAAGACACTTGTGCATTTCCAATGTGGGATAGCTTATGATGGGATCCATCTCCTGTAACAACTGAGCCTTGAGCTAAATAAGGGAGAGCACTAGAAAGTTTACCTGCATTATCAGTCACATGAGTTGCTGCACCAGAGTCCACATACCAAGTTCCTTCCTCATTCTGTTTAAAATTGATCTTGGACATAGCAGTCATAAGAATTTGTTGCACATCTGGAGGAATATGGTTGCCTGGCACATGTGAACTCGTCTGTGTGTTATCGCGTCGAACCCCTTTGCCTTTGTTCTGCGGATTGTGCCAACACTCAGACTTTACGTGTCCCTTTTTGTTACAATAAAAACAAGTAGGGATCCTTCGTGGGATATTGCCCTGTGTGGTAGCCTGAGGAGTAGGAAGGATTCCTCTTCCCGTCCCTGATTGCACATGGAACCCTCTAGCACGATTCCCTGGATGAGAATAAGTGTTTGTAACAAGAACATTGTGTTGACCATGCGGCAATAAGTCCTGACGTTGCAATCGGCTGGCTTCATGTTGAAGCAGTTTTGCCTTGAGATCTTCAAATGAGGGAAGGGAAGGCAACACCTCTAAAGCAGTACAGAAGACATCGAAATCAGGTCCCAACCCACTTAGGACTTGTTGAACTTTGTCTTTATCGTTAATAGGGTGTCCCACAATGGCCAGTTGATCACTAATATTCTTCAGTTCAGTCATAAACTCCAAAACTGATCTAGTACCACGCTTGCAATCTTGAAATTGCCTCTTAAGTTGAAGAAATCGGGCTTCAGAAATTTGGGAATATGTTGTGGCTAAGGCCTGCCACAACTCCATTGCAGTGAGATCATCATCAATCCCTGCGAGCACTTCATCTGAAAGGGTTGATGTGATATAAGCAACAAGAGCTTGATCATGTGCCGTCCATGTATCATAATCCGGATTAGGCTCAGTTAATGTGCTTTCAACTTCCCCGGCAGCATTCTTCACATCAGTCACATTGAACTCAGGTGGTGCAGGAAGAGAGCCATCAATGTGGCCATAAAGCCGATGACTCTTGATAAAGGGGATGATTTGACGTTTCCACGTCAAATAATTGGTTTGATTGAGTTTTTGAGAGATAAGTTGAGAAAGAAAGCTGGAAGAGAGGGCAGCCATAGAGGGATTTAAGGTAAAATTAGACGAATTTGGGATTTAGGGCAAAATTAGGGCACAGTGGAGACAAAAACAGATGGTGTTTTCGGAGTAAAAGGAGATCTTCACGGTAAGAAAGAAGAAGAAGAGGAGAAAGAGGGTTATTTGGGAGAAAGAGGGATTCACGGCAAGAAGGAGAGAGGTTTAGGGATTTTGGGAGAGAGGAACTTACGATCAAGAGAGAGATCCCGCACGATATGTCTTCAGCCCGAACCTGGCTTTGATACCATGTAAGATTTTGATATATGTGGGTTGTAACAAGAGAGAGAGATAGAGAGCGAAATAGGAAAACCTGAGAGAGAGGAAGAGAGGAGAGATAAAGTGGGGTGCAGAATACATCTCCTCCTTTGTATCATTCTATTTATACTCAAAATGTACATTTTACAAAATACATAATAAAAAAGGAATGTAATTACAAGTATGCCACCGCCTAGAGGCGCGTGCCTTAGGCGGTGTCATGGATTGGATCCATTTCAATCTGGATTCGCCTTCTGATCCATTCAGGAGATTAAATTGAATCAATTTTCGAACTCAGATTAATCTAACATTTGAAATTCAATTTCACTTCTTGGAATCTGATCTAGATCCAAGTCGATTCTTTGAGATGGATCCAAGATCCAAATCCAAAATACCAATTTTTATTATGAATTTGGGGTTTTTCCATTTTCAATTCTTCAGGAATCCATATTCAGGGTTCGGTTCCCATTTCGAACCAATTTCCTTCAAATCGAGATCCCGATCTGATCTTTTCCAAAACCTCGAATCTAGATCCCTTTTCAAAATTCAATTTTTATCCTAATTCCAAAATTAGTTCATGAAATTCAAATTCAAATCCATCATTTTATAAAAAACATTTAAAAAATACCTTGGATCCAGTTCATAATTCAATTTGGATTTCAAAATATTAAAATGGATCCAGATCGAGTTTCAAAATCTAATTTTTATTCAATATCAATTTGGGGATTTCAAATTCAAAATAAAAATCCAATTTTTATCTCAATTTCAAAAATAATCTTTGAATTTCAAATCTAAATTCAATATTTTTGCAAAATTCCTCAAAATTCAATCTGGATTCAATTTTAACTCAATTTGGATTTCAAAAATCAAATTGGATCTTGGATCCAATTGAAATCCGTTATTTTAAAAATTTTCACTTTCTTTCATCTTTCATTTCACTTATATTTTTAAACCTTTTAAAATCAAAAGGAAAAAATACATTTTCAAAGAAAGGGCACCACTTGGCATTTTTCAAACTCATTTTTAAAATCCACTTTTAAAAACCCTTTTTGCTTTTAAAAACACACATGGGCATCACTTTCCAAGTGATGCCATGTGTCAAAATTTCAATCAAAGGCCCCTTTTGCCCATTTACAAAATTTAGAAAAGACACACATGGGCACCCACTTGCAAGAAGGTGCCATATGTCAACTTTTCTTGCAAAAGGTCAATTATGCTCATTTTTAAATCCTCAAATAGCCCACATGGGGTTGGCGTCACCTCCCACGTGAGCCTCTTTGCCATCTCAGCCCTAGGCCTCCAAAATATCTACATTTTGAAGTTTCTAAAAAGCCCCCAAGATGGGCCATAAATAAGACCCCTTGGGGGTCTCTTTTCCATAACTTGAAAATTTGAGAAATTGAGAGAATCAAAAGAATTCTTTCTTTCTCCTCTTATCCCTCTCTCTCTCTCTCCTTCCTTCCTCATTGGGATTGGCACCAAATAGGGGGAATATCCCCTCTTCTCCCTCTTTTGATTTTTTTTTTCTTTCTTTTTTTTTTACAATTTTTGGTTTTTGTAATTAGATCTTTTCTTTTTTTTTCAAAATTTCTTTTCAATTTCATAATTAGCAATGTAGATCTACTTCTTTTTTATGTTAATTTCCATTTTATGCTTTTGAATTGCTATTTGATTTATGCATTTTCATTCTAAGCCATTAGAATTATGAGATTTGATCTTCAATAGATCAAATCTCATCTTTAATTGGCTAAATCAATTTCAATTTATGCCCCAATGCTTTCAATTTTGTTTTTAGATGTTTTATTTTTATTTGTATATCATTTTCATCATCATCCATGATTTGAAATGGTAGATCTCATTCTTGATCATTAGATCAATTCATTAATGAGGTTTTATCTCATTCAATCATGTTTAGATGATATTTTTTATTCTAACATATTTTTATTTTATTAATTCGTATATAATTAAGCCTCATTTTGATCTAATTTTTTTATTGCATCTTTATCTATGTGTTTTCGAGATCTTCACCAAAAATCAGATCATTCTGAGTTGGTTTGATCTATCAAAAAAATTAGGATTCGGACCCTGTCATTTGGCCTCGTCCGAAATTGGACCTACTTGTTGGAGTGATTTCTCCCTAATCAGAAATGATCTCTCCAATCTGTAAAAATGGATGTCTCCAGCATTGAATCTAGTTTGTCTGTGTCAATTTTCATATTTTAGTTAAAAACCGCAACCCTATTATACTGTGTTATAGTTTGGTTTTTAGCGTATTTTGTCAGAGTCATATCTCTCTAATGGGCGATCATTTTTTAGATCTGTAAAATGGATTTTTTTCATCTGAATGACTATTCTATCTCTGTAAGTTTTTATCCATTTCTATAGAATATTTTTATTTCTTTTGCATTTTAGGTCAGAACCCTGTTTGTTTACAATCTCAAACATTGCTCAGACTCAGGACTGACTTGCTTCATTCATATCTCCCCAATGGGAGATCATTTTTCAAATCTGTAAAAATGAGTTTATTCCTTAGAATGTCTAGTTTATGCAAATTTTCATAAACTTTCATCTCTTTTTCATTTGTCATTCGGATAAAAAACCAGAACTCTGTCAATTTTCTTTAACAGGTTTTGACCCGATTTGTTTGGACTGGATCTCCCTAATGGGAGATCAGTTTCTAGATCTGTAAATTGAAAATTTCTTATCTGAATGTTTAGTTTATCTTTGAAATTTTTTAGCAATTTTTATAAAATTTTCATATCTGATTATGATCAAAAATTAGAACCCTACCATTTTGCCTTATTAAGCATTACTTAAATTTTATCTCAACTTGTTTAAATTAGCTCTCTCTAATGAAAACTCATTTTCAGAATCTGTAAAAATGATTTTATTCCATTTTGAGTCTAGTTTATTCATTCAAATTTTATAGACTTTCATATTGATTTGATATTTCAATTCTGTCAAAAACCAGGACTGGTTACAAAACATCAAATCCTGTAATAGATCCATTTCCTATTTGGAAACAGTGACTTCTTGAAGTCACCATTTCCAAACCAGGATTGATTTTACAATTATGTAAATTTTAGTTATTTTTTGGTTGAATTGAGCAACTTCTCCCATAAATTTGGGAGAAATTGAATCGGTTTAGCCTCTGAAACTCCAAAATTGCATAAACTTGTCTACTAAAATCCAATTCTCTGTTTTTAAAAATTAGGTTATGTTGTTTCAATCATAACTCGAGTTTTAAAAATGATTTTCAACTTCTATAAAATGAAAATGTTTTCCTGATGTGTTAGAAATCCATGGATTCATTTTCAGTTCAATTTGAGTTGTTTTAAGTCTTCATTCATTCGAAATACTTTGACCGAATCTTTTTGTATATCATGATTTTATAAAATCCTATTTTAATTGGATAAAAGGCCTTAATTTGGATTTTTCTTCAAACTTATTTTATATTTTTCAATTATAGAGTCTTTCTAAGGTTTTTAGGAGTCTCTATATCAAATTTTATAAATTTCTATGGTAATTTGACCCTTCATCCATTGTATTTTTCAAAACCAATTTTGTAAAAAGACATTGTTTTGTTAAAATGAAGATAAATTGGGCATTTTAACGCTTTAAAATTCAATTTTCAAACACTATTCATGTATTTCATAAATTGAAAATATCTTTTATCAAGTTAGAATGCCTTAACTTCATTTTAATCAAAAATTAGAGTTTATTTACTTTTTATTTCAATTATTTTTAATATATTTTCAAAAAAATCTTAATTTCAAGGTTAAATTCATTTTAAATTCAAATTTTAAAATGAATTTATATGTTTTAAACCCCAAAATTGAAACTTTAAAACTCCAAAATCACATTTTTAAAATGCTTTTGCAAAAGGCCATGCATCATTTGCATTTAGTTTTAATTTTTCTTTTTTTTGGGGGGGGGCATAAAAGGCTAATTTGGATATTTTGTTCAATTTTTCAATAATTGAAGAAAATCCAAAAATGCCTATATTCATTTCTAATATGTTTGCTCATTTTGCTGGATTTTCTATTTTTTCTTTTCAATTATTGTAATTAATTCAAGGGTTGTAATAATTTCATTAATGAGAATTTTTATTTTATGCTTTGTTTAGAATGAATGAGCATATAGATTAATTCCATATTAATGTGTTGCATTTTTTTCTTTATTTTTAAATATACTATGAAAAACACGAATGACACATGCACCATTTAATGAAGGATAAATAAAACTAAGTAAAGTTTGCATTTACGGCCATAGTCGAAATACGAATAATACTTAAAATTATTATTCTTTATTAAATAAAATTCGACCTACACTTTTAGGTCATTTTCAAAAATCATCAATTTTAAAAAAAAACAAATTCTTTTTTCTACCTTTATTAGAATTTAAATAAAGATTAATTTAAAGTATATTTGTGGTCATAACCATGAATATATAAAAAGTAATCTTATTTTAATTCTATAAATGCACAAAATCTCTTTTCTTCTTTATTAAAATTTTAATAAAGATTAATTTAAAGTATATTTGTGGCCCTAGTCATGAATATATGGAAATTAATCTTGTTTTAATTCTATAAAAGTATCAAATTCTTTTCTTTAAAATTCAAATAATTTTTCAAAAGTAGCATATTCATCATGTAAGACAGAATTGCATCATTTTTTTCAAATCATTCAAGTTGTTTTCAAATTTCCAAGTGATTTTTGAAATAATTTTCAAAAATAATTTTCATTTCAAAATTCAAAGTCATTTTTTATTTCTATTTCAAAGTTATTTTTTAATTTCATTTTCGATTTCATTCAATTTTAAATCTTATTTCAAAATTCTATTCTCAATTTTCAAATTTCAATTTTTATATCGATTTTTATTTTCCATTTTCAAGTTCCAAATTTAACTTCATTTTCAAATTTTCAACTTCCCATTTTCAATTTCAAAATTCCATCTCAAATTCGAATTTCAATTTCAAAATCCAATTCTCAGTTACAAATTTAATTCCAAATTAAATTTTGAATTTCATTTAAATTTCCAATCCTAAATTCTAATTTCATTTTTTAAATTTCAATTTAGATTTTTAGTTTTCAATTTTTAAATTCAAATTGCATTTTTAATTTTAAATTTTGTTTTTAATTCAAAGTTCAATTTCAATTTCTAATTTCAACACTAATTCTGATTTTCAATTTCAATTTTAAAATTCTAAATTCAATTTGAAAATTCAAAATTCGATTTCTAAGTTAAATTCAGATTACAAAAATAAATTCCAATTTCAAAATCAATTCAAAATTTCAATTTAAAACTTTGATTTCTATTTTAGAAGTCAATTTCAAATTCCATTTCAAAATCAAACTTAATTTTCAAACTCCAATTTTGATTTCAACTTCAATTTCAAAGTTCAAAATTCGACTTTTTTCAATTCAAACTCAAATTCATTTTAGTTCAAAGTTCAGATTCAATTTCAAGTTCAACTTTTCACTTCATTTACAATTTCAAAAACTTTCAATTTCGATTTCAAAATCAATTTCAAGTTATAATTTCAAAATAATTCTAAGTGATTCTAGATCGATTTCTAAATCATTTTGAGTTATTTCCAATTAACTTTTTCCAAATATACCTTCAAATCCATTTTAAAAACACTTGAAAAATCCAAATTTCTGAAATATTTCCAAAAGCATACATATTTTTTAAGTTTAAAATCATAGCACAAGCATGATTCTTTGTGCATTTTAAGACTTAGAATAATTTCTTAGACAAATTTGAGCAAAGTAAAAGCATAAATTCGATCCTTGGTTCAATTACCTCTGGTAAAGGCGTCATGAACGATTGAACCTCGTACCGACGAGCGAGCTTTGTCTTCCCATTTTTTCCGTATTTTCTAAAACTGGAGGCAGGTAATTTCTCAAAAAAAATTCAAAAGGTCAAGTGAACCTTGCAAGAGTTTTCTCTTTCTCTAAAATAAAAAAGAAAATTTTTTGCAACGATCACAAGGTCATATCATGGATGTTCATGGCTGAGCTAAGTGATATATGGTTGCATCCAAAAGATTAGGTAAGATCAGGTGATCATAACTTGTATCACCAAGACATCACCACCAGCCATCACTTTCCATCTCAGGCTGCAGCGATCCTTGAACCAAGGGTCATGATGTCACCCAGCGATTCTTGAACAAGGGGAAAAACCATGGTGTTTGGATTCCATTTTTCGACCTAATGTAATCCAACCTGAATGGGTCTGATACCTGAAGCATTGACAGCCCAAGACTCGTTAAGTAACCCAAGGATTGCATCTGCATCTGCATCTTGGATTTCAACTTGATTTGAATCTCATTCCCCCACTTTATCATTCATGCTAGGTGTTCGAAAGAGTCTCGTGCTCAAGTTTAGAACTAAACAGTAAATCCATGCTTCTTCAAATCACTTTATGGCTTGTTACACTTGGTTACAATTATGAATCTAGCTAGGGCTATCAACGGGTTGGGTACCTGACACCCATCAGTGTGTAACCGAACTCATCCAACTAACACTTTGTCAGGTTCGGGTTTTGCCAGGTCACACAAATGAAATCTCAAACCAGGTTCCATATAATTTCAGAAACTTACTATTACTTGGGTAGCTGGCCCTCATATTGCTTGGGTCAGAATCAAGTCGACTCTAATATTATTCGGGTTGATACTTTTTATGCCCGTGTCCAGGAATTTGCCTTTGGGTTGGGTCGGGTACCCAGTACAAACCCAACCCATTGAAAGCCCTATATGAATCGGTTATAGAAGAAAAGCACTCAAAACGGTTTTGCCTTCAAGATCTTACTATCTTCAACCACAGTATACTAAGTGCCGCTAATTTATGAGCTACCATGTTTCAATATTTAGGAATCCATTAACATTTAACTAGATCGAAAAGGAAGAGGTTGTCTAAGATAGGCTTTTCAATTCCATAGGCAGAAATCTGCCTTCAATTGCTATTGTGGCTCCATGCACAATATGGAGCTTGTTCCCAGATAGTCATGTATTCTCTATTAGTATGATCTCTAACTTGTAGGTTCACTACCAATGGGGGCTCGGCTTGTTTGGCAGCAGTTAGTGCACGTCACCTTGCAAGTTCGAATCCCCATGGTATGGTTATATAACTGGTAGGGGTCTAACTAAACTCAGTTTTCTCTGTCGAAAAAAAACTTGTAGGTTCACCAAAGATGCCACCTCTTGAGATTACTTGCATATCAAGCAACACACATGCACGATGACTACCAGAATTGTGAAGCACGTTTTCAGCCTTGATAAGGCAAATCTCTTTTTGAAAGACTTAAGTTGTTATCTTCAAGGTGAAATAGTCTACCCAAGGGTCGATCCGGAAATCAATAGATTGGCCCTTGCTAATTATTCACCTTGCACCCTCTTTTTATTAGATGATAGACATTTGCTCATTTTCACACTTTTCCACACCCATGAACCTCAGCATTGCTTTCAACTGAACCATAAGCCTTCATATGGCAAATATTTAACCCCAATGAACTTAGTCTAAGGATTGGAGAGTTTTAGAGGTAGTTGCCAACTAGAGCAGAATTTATATGACCAGTGTTACGTAGGCATAGTCCGCCTGTGAGTCAGCCTTGCAAACCAAGCCCCAACTCCGCAGACGAGTATGATTATTATTGTTGTTATGAAACCATGTCAAGATTCCCTCTATGGTATTGATGATAGCATTGGGAAGACGGCAGTACATGATTCAAAACAAAGGGAAAAAAAATAAATTGATCATGCTTAATGAGTATAATAACCAAGGAAGCACAAAGACTACCCTTGTGCTTGCCCGAGAAAATAGCAACATGAAGGTATTTAATCGAAAGAGAACTAATTTTCCAACTATATAAAATTTTCACTTGATTGCTTCCGCCATAGTTCACATTAAAGGAAAAATGATAGATTTTTCTTTACTAATCTTAAGTCTAGATATCTTATGAAATGCATAGATGATCCTTAAGACGTTATCAATGGAACTGGCCGTATCCCTATCGAAGAATAAGACATCATTAGAAATAAAGGCTTGAATCCATGGGAATTCACTTATGGAGGCTAGGATAATCGCCTTGTGATTTTCAGCAACCTAAAATCACATTGACAACTGTCCTACAATGACAAGAAAAATATATGGTGACAAGGGATCACTTTACCCAATACCCTTGTACTATAGAAAGGATGACCATGTTGATCATTCACTATAATAGATCATCCACAATACTAGCAAAATTAGTGGCGGTTGTTGGGAAAACATTACCTTAATGAGTATGACAATTGAGATTGAACCAGTTACGCTAGGAGGCATGCGTTAGATGGATATCTTTAAAGCGATAGTTGCCTCACTTAGGACCGTGTCCTTGGTGCAATGAATAATTGTGCAACCTCGCTCCTAGGATAAGTTGAGCTTTTGCCAACATGTGAAAGTCGGTTCATGCCCTGCACTGGGTGAGACTGAGTAACTCGGCACATACTACCTTGAATACCCTCTTGATAGATAGACCCTAGGCTAGGCTTAGATCATAGGCTCAACTTAGAGAGCGCTTTGACTAAGTCAATGTTTGAACCCACTAGGGAGAGGAACAAAAAGACCACTAGAGAGAGAGAGAGTAGGGGTGGGCATCGAGCCAACACAAACCTGTTTAAAGCTTAGCCTATAGGGTTTTAAGTTTGGCCCAACCCAGAGACTACCCAGTTCTTAACGGGCTCAACTTTAAAGAGCAATTCATGACCCGGCCCATTGGCCCAATAGGCCAATGTTCAACGGCTCGATCCAGCCCTACCCAATCTCATTTGCAGGTTATTTTCGAATAAAGTTTATAAATTAATTATTATAATATGAAAAGCAATGAATTAAATGAAAGATTAATGCATCCATCTAATTATTTTTTAATTTATCATATAATCAATGCAACTAATTAGGTAAATAGTAATAATTACCAAGTTATTATGCAATTCAGGCCCATCGTATCGGCCTAGTAGCCTGTGGGCCAAGCCCATGTATATAACGGATCGGGTTTTGGCCTAGTAACTAATGGGTCATGACCTAATATTTTGACCCAAACCCGGCCCATGGTGGGTTGGGTCAGCTTGGCCCATCGGACCGCCCAACCCATTGTCTACCCTTAAGAGAGAGAGAGAGCTTGTGAGTAATGAAAAGAAAGGGAGAGGATTGGGGTATATATAGGCCCCAATCCCACCAACCTCATAAAGGAAGCCAAACTGCTAGCAATGAATGGCCTTTAATGACTAACGACTAGCAATAAAGGTACTAATGTCTAGGAGAAGGGAGATTATGGGATCAAATAAGTCAAAAGATAAAAAGGTCAGTCAATGGATTGGATATGACCTTGTCAGGTCCAAAAAAGTCCAAAAAATGGGTCATGGTCAACAATTAGGAATAAAGAGGGAGGATCTTAAAATGTTGGACCACTAAATGAGCCAAGCAGGAACATAGGTTTGGGTCAAGGGTGGCTCTAACATTTTGGGTTGACTAGGTCTAGGTCCAAAAATGTCATTAAAAGGGTCAGTCAAGGTTTTGGGAATAAAACCATCCCAAATACTAAAAAAGAATAGACAAAGTCCAATAATGGCCACAACCAATATCAAACAAACCAAACTAAATAGTGTTGAGCCAAGCCAAACCGGACCGAAACAAAAACCTAAACTCAAACCCAAATTCAAATCTAAATGCATGGTCTAAGATCCAAAGTTCAATTGACATGCCCACATTGAGCCTTGCCAATAAAAACAACTCTCTATTATATAAATACAAGTGAAGTTCTTACTAAACTTTTAAAAGGTTTGATAACACACAAATTTAGGTAGATATAAGAAAAAAAACTGATAGAATTAAGGTTCAATTGAATAGTTTTGAGACAAAACCCCGACAACCCCTCATGAAAAGACTCAAGAGGTTATTCATGAAGGTTCATTGCATAAATGAAGGTACCTTTTGGGTTTGAACATCGACATTAGTGTTACTTAGTGATATGGATCGTGTTGGACCCAGATTTGATGTGACCAAGGAGGACCAGATGACCCTTGTAACGCCCCAACTTTCTTATGGTAAAAAATTTGGATTTTTTTTTTGAAATAGCAGAAGTGAGAAAACAAGAGTTGGGTGCATTACAAATAAGACATAGAGAAATGCTAAATTAAATCCATTCATCCATTTAAAATATCCATTACATCAAAATAACAGTAACTACACTGATCAAAGTCTAACATAACCAAAACACTGAATAAAGGAGATCTCTTGACTGAATCCAGATCGATGCTCCAACTTACTCATTACCTGAAAAACATTTAAAGCAGAAGGGTCAGACTCCTCTGTCTGCGTAAGAAGCATTATATTTATATGTGGTGCTCAGTGTTCTGTGTACAAATATGTGCATCATTTTAACGTTATAACTAGCATGTAATTTGCATAATTCTAAGAAAAATGAACATGCTTTCTACTTCATGATACAGTATAAGAGGTAACTAGACTATAGGTGAATCTATTCATTTTAGCATGAAGTTTTGTTCTACAAGTACTACAATTTCATATCCATAATTTCACCATACCACAGGAATAAGTTTCCAACCAATTTAACTATTGTGATGTTTATCTTACTCTTACCCTGTGGGTACGCATAGGCATAGACCTTGTAGTGGACCGAGACCATATGAGGGTCCATTATTTAATAACATGTATGACTAGCCGTACGGATATCCAAAAGGGACGGTCAGTGACCGAGAGAGAATTCCCCAAAGGCTAGAACAAGAATTAGGATGCATCCTTTGACACTTCTGCAGAAGACTTGGATCTACCACCTAGGATACATTGGTAGTCCTGACCCCCTAACTTCGTGGATTGGGGACCCGGTGAGACGCCTAGCTCTCACGAAAACAAGAGTGTCCACGAAGCTTGTACCACCTACCCTCTCCAAGGTAGACCATGGGTCCGGTAACGTATACCATCTTTCAGGTATACCCAGAGCCCGGAGAATCCGGTAACATATACTGTCTTTCAGGTATACCCAGAATCTTGAAGGTTTTATGTCTTATGTTTTCTTTCATATTTTCTTTATAACCATGTGTGAACCATCGCACCACGAGGGGTCTGGTATCATATACCATCTTTCAGGTATACCCAGAGTCTCGCAAACTTAGTTATAGAAGCATACATTAAACTTTCATTTATTTCTTTGTGCGAGTCATCGCACCCCAAGGGATTTCCAAAATCCCAAACCCTTACTTGGGTCAATCCAGTGTATGCACCGTACCATTCCCATGCTCAATGGGCTCCAAAATATTTCCCCAGTATCCCGGCTCCAATCTAGGCCCGATATTGGCCCTTGTGTTGCTTTATACTTGCATTGGGGTGATTATCATAACTAACTGACCCGTGCAATCTTATGCACTATGCAAGGGGGGGCATGCCCCGACTTAGGCTCCTCACATAGACATCGTCGTGGCATATAGCAACATCATTTTACAAGTGCTTACATAGCACCCCAATGGTTCTGATGTTCGGTCTCAGGTTTGATAGCCTCATGCCAAAAATATACTCATAACCATACCAAAGAAAAATGAATATTGAGGTAGCACTTTTTCGTTCAAGTTATGTGATGTACTCACATTTGCATCACTATCTTGTTGTATGGGACATCATCTGCACATGACATTACATCTACCCTAACTGGACGGCCTTCCTTCTCCTTGTTTGATTTCAGAAAGTATGTAGCCTGGATCCCTGTCCAATGCTCATAGCAGACACCTTTTTTTTTGTATGCAGTATGTCCCAGGCGGAGACCTGCAGCACGTCGGTAGCACCAGCAATGCCAACAGAGTGCGACGAGCCCGACCGTGCAGGCTGCACCCAGAACGTGGCTAACCTACTTTGGGTCATCGAATCAGCTCAGGTTAGGCCAGAAACAGGTCGACCACCAGGGTCGATACTGTCCAAGGTCATGAGGGTACCAAGAATGAGGTTGGGGTCAAGCCGACTTCTGCCCATTCTCGTTTCTACTGCACCTATGGATGGGTGCTCACGTTCTCTTTTTTTTTTACCTAAACCTTTCAAGGAATAAGCAAGAACGGTTTTAGCAAACGCTGTCTTGCATCACTATTTCTCGTACACCTGCTTTCATACCCAGAAATTAACATTTTTCCTAACATCAGCCAGTTGCATGTTTGCAAGTAGTAAAGAATGTCCTTTGCCATATGCAAATTAGTATGTGTGACATCTAGATATATCCAAACCTATTCAAAGAATATTTCTATAAGCACCCAAACGAGTAAGCATGGTGTCTAGCTTCATAAAAAAAAAATATGTTTCATGCTTGTTTCATATGGACATCTTCAATACACATGAATGTGTTCCCTTATAACCAGAAATGGAAAAACGTGCTTCCTATACAGCCTTTATCAAGTTACATGTAACAAGTTTAAACATACTAGCATGTACAGTAGAACAACATGTTTAGATTCATTTCAAAAATATGCATCAAAGACAAGAGAATCATATCTACATCTCACGATCTTATTTGAGGAACTAAATATATATAAACATACTAACATGTGCAGCATAAGAGCATGTCTAGCATGATCTTTCATCACGTTATTTCAACTGCACATTTGTTACACAAGTACTTGCCTAATCGTTTTTCTCAGGTTACTTATCATAATACATTAGAATACCCAAAAGTATGCATATACTTGAAAGGAACATTCAATCTTAATATCCCCCATTTCCTGCTCACACGGTTTATATATATATATATATATATATGAATTTGCAACAGATTGCATGCGCTTGCAGCAGCAGACGCGCTCTCTGTGTGATTCACATGGATGTTATGGCTGAACTTTCATTCGTCGTGGTCCAAAGCGAATCGAAGGTTCTGAGTTGACCTTAGTATATTATAAGACTGACACCAACTGGTGTAGATGGATCCATCCCAGATTACATCATTAGTATTGTAGCGTATTTGGCTACAGGTCATCTAACACCTCATGTAAACGATAACACTCCTTACCTCTTTGGAGTCTCACGACGGCACGACAACAACTACTTTCCTTTGTTGGAGCGGCACACCACTTCGGCAATGGAGGTCAACACGTTCAGCAAGGGCGGTCGACCACCACGGTGGGAGAGAGAAAGGAAGAAAAGAAGAAACGTTGAGAGAGAGAGAGACATCCAAATTGGGCTACATGTTTCTCTCTTGAGCCCCTATTTTAATTCCTCTTACTTAGGGGGAGTTATAAATTTTCAACACTTCAAATCTCCACCCTATCCCACATTATTTGGTGGGTGATGTCTATTTTCGAAAACACTTCCTCCTCTCTTTTGCAAAAGTCTCTCCAACTACCTATTTTTGTTACTTTTGTGGTACCCTTCTCCCATTTTGGTGGGGTTCCCCTTACTTTTTGAAAAAAAAGGGGAAAAAGTAGCCAACTCCCACACGTTTTTTGTGGGAGATGGGCTAGAAGATGGGGTTTACAAGCCCCACGATTTTACCTTTTCACCAAGGTAAAAATTGTCACCCTATTTTGCAAAAAGATATCCCGCACATAGTGGGTTTTGAACCATGGACTTCCACCAAAGGGGTAACAAACCCCACCACTTGTTCTATATTGCATTTCATTGCAAATAGTGTGGATTAAATTGTATTTAGCCCTTTTTGTTCAATTTTGGGTTTTATGCAAAAAGGCTACGATTTTCATTTCTATGTGGGCGCACCGTGGGTTTTGAACTTGGGTTGTGGCTCCACACATCCGTGCATCCTACCACTACACCACTTCACCATTTGTTTTTTACATTTGCAAAGAAATTTCCTTTATGTTTTCTTGGAACGTTTTCCTTGTTGGTGGATCTCTCCCGTTTCCACATGGGATTTTCTCATGTTTATCCTATCTTTCCACTCTCTTACTGTTAATGTGCTTCTGATCTCACGCTATCACCTGGGAACCATCGAATTTCCCCATTTGGCCTCGCAAACCGGGTCGGATCATCGGATCTCGCTAAAGTCCGGATCCAAGTCTCATTTCTAGTATTCGTTATCGGGTTCACACTAACTAACCCGTAAGCATTAAAATCGTATTGAATATGACATAAACCATATTATTTCACACAAACATACATTTTTATTTCATTGAAAATTCTTTAAACTTCATGGGTTTTACAACCCTTGTGGGGCCCACATGAAGGGGTGACTTCCCTATTTTTGGAACTTGGTGGGATGTGTAGAGGTGTCTAACAATGGAAGATGAGTGTTGGAATTAGCTTGGCTAAGATTGCCAAGTCAAGGAGATGTTAACTTGAAATAGTCTAAGTCTAAAGAGGTATTACCTAAGGCTAAGAAGGTGATATCTAATTTTAGAGTAGGTGTTATCTCTATTTAGCTTTCAATTTATTTTGAGCTTTTTAGCTTGTGAGAGTTGTAGATAGCCTCTCTTGTGACTATATATAGGCCTTGTGAATCTCTATTTGAGCATGCTAAATAAATTGAAGAATTGCTCTCACACACTCTCTCAAATTCGTTCATCTCTCTCTAGAGGATGTCATTTTCTCTCTATATATATTGGCTCCTAGGCCCTCTCTCTCTCTCTCTCTCTCTCTCTCTCTCTCTCTCTCTCTCTCTTTCTCTCTCTCTCTCTGCTTTAAGCCTTTAGAGTCCAGACCTCCAGTGGGTCGTCCAACCAAGAGGACTTAGGGTGTTGTTGTAATATTCATAATTTTTTTAGAATATTTTAATGAGATTTACTTGTTCAAAATTAGGCTATATTGGTGAATTTCAAGTATTTAGCTATTTATGGTTATTTAAATAATTAATTATTGATTATTATTTAGATTTATGAAGTTTAAAATCAATATTTGGGTTTGAATCCCGATGAGGGATCCAAGAGGATCAATCCACACAAACTTAAGTTTGAAATATCTACTTGAAACACAAAAACCACTGAATCTTAAAACTATTCAGTTTGAATCATGGGGGAGATCCAAATTGATTAAACATATATGATTGGGATTTGGATCTAATTGGTGGATCTTATCCAAATTAGAATTTAGTTTTTGTTTGGATCTTAAGGGAGATCTGAATTGATCAACTCATATGACTGGGATTGGATCCAGTTGGTGGACCCAATCCGAATTAGATCTAATTAAGTTTAGACCTAGAAGAAAGAAGATCTGAACTCAAGCGGATCCAACTTGGTTTATGGAGCCTTAGATTCGTAATATACGGACCTCCATATAAATTTGGGCTAACTCAAATTGTAAGACCCGAGATTTTCCTAAGAAAATGCGATGTATGATGTGATTCTGTGATGGTAAATGTCTTGTGTTAACTATGATGTTTTTACATATAGTTATACATTATACATATGTATATGTATATAAGTATGGATATACGAGACCCTAAATCGCATAAGTAAGATGTACAGCATGATTGAAAGCAATCTATAATACATTAATTTTTGAGAACCTTAAATTAAATTCTTAATATATATATGATTAGTCAATCCTTGAATTTGAAGCCCAAACGAGGAAAAAATCTCATTATTTCATGTGAATTACTGGAAAGCGTATATTGATAGAATATGGGTCTTAACGGGAGCAATTTTCGTAAGTGATGAAAATATAAAAATATGCTTTGGAAATTTAGTTGCAATTGAGAATTTAAACAAGAATTTGTCTTAAAAATTTGGTTGAAATTGAGAGTGTAAATAAATTTTAATAATATTTATTATTTAGGTTGGTCGTAGGTCCGACTAGGGAGGGGGCGACCTAAGCCCTTGGTCGACCACCTTTCCGAACGTGTTTGGCCTTGGTGGACCAGCTGGTCAAGGGTTGACCAGCTGGGCGGTGACATTTTTGAAAGGTTTCCAGAGAAATTCAAACGAAATAAGCCTATTGGTGCTGGAAAAGTAGAACTAAAGTATTACTAGTATGTCATCACCTAGAAGGGTGTGACATACATCCTAGCCATTCATTTCTAACTTTTAATCTCAGTCATCCACTTAAAACCCTATCATATTTAACCTTTGAGAAGAGAGAGAAAGTCATTCTCTCCTCGCCTTTCTCTCTTCCTCCTCTCTCCCCTCTCTCTCTCCCAAAATTGTGGGACTCCCACCATAGCTGACCTTCCTTCTCTCCACCATGCTAGTGTGTAGGGTTGGGTATCACGTGGGACTCCATCCTACACGCCCAAGCAAGAGGAGATCCCTCCATTATTTTGGTAGCATCGAGTGTGAGTTTTCTTCCATCTTCCATTTTCAAATCCTTTGTTTTTGTTTCAAAGAAATATATGTGATTGTATCTTCTTCCATCATGAAACCGGATTTCTCAAATGCATGTATATGAGTTGCATGTATATTAGATTTGTATGTTGTTCTGTATATTCAGTTCATAGCACTTGTGTGAGATGCGTCACGTGAACACACACACTTATATTTCAAAAAAAAATGTATTTTGTAAAAACGAGTTTCCCGAATCTAGAGTTGTCAAAGACACCTTCGATAATTCGATTGTATCTCCCTAGATATTGGTTGGATTTTGGTGTTCTTGGGCATTCTGTAAAGCCTAGACCTAGTCCTCCAACTTTGTAGTTGATGACTTTTCCAGATTCAGAATGAAAAATTCTCTAAAAGCTCCATCAAAAATGTCTTTTTTTATATGCATTAGTCTTTCCTGAATCCAGAGTTGTCAAAGACACCTTTCATAAATTGACTGTATCGCTCTGGATACAAGTCCAATTTTGGTGTTTTTAAATATTCTGGAAATATCAGACTTAAACCTCTAACTTTGTAGTTAAAGGTTTGGCCTATTTCGGTACGCAGGATCCTTTAAAATTTCTATCAAATATGTTGTTTTTGCATTCATTGGATCTTTCCTGAATCCAGAGTTGTCAGAGATACCTCTGATAAATTGACTGTATTGCTCTGGATATATGTCCAATTTTGGTGTTCTTAGACATTCTGGAAAGCTCAGACATAGACCTTTAACTTTTTAGTTAAAGGTTTGACCTGATTTGGTATTCATGGTCCTTTAAAATCTTTTCCAATTATAATGTTTTTGCATGCATTGGATCTTTCCCGAATCTAGAGTTGTCAGAGACACCTCTGATAAATCGACTGTATCGCTCTAGATACATGTCTGATTTTGGTTTCCCTAGACGTTCTAGAAAGCTCATATGTATACCTCTAACTTTGTAGTTAAAAGTTTGGTCTGATTCAGTCTGCATGGTCCTCTAAAAGCTCTGTTAAAAATGTCATTGTTGCATGCATTGGTTTTTCCTGAATCCAGAGTTGTCAGAGACACCTCTGATAAACTGACTGTATCAACTTGGATATAGGTCGGATTTCCATGTTTCTAAACAATTTGGAAAGCTAAGACACAGTCCTTTAACTTTGTAGTTGAAGACCTTTCCTGATTCAGTGTGTAGAGTTCTTCAAATCCTCTGTCAAAATATAGAATATTCAGATTTTTATTAGTCTTTGTTCATTCCAAAATTCCCTGGACAGCGTCTCATATTTTTGGGATTTCTCCTAACTCCTTCCATGAAAATTCGATTAGTTTGATTATGTGGAAATCTAAAAGATAACTCTACAGCTTTTATGTTTAAAGTCAGGGCTGAATCTTCGTTTAAGTATCTCAAAAACATTAATATTTCTGCTATTATAGGAAGTCATGATTTTCTTTTAACTGGTTTTAAATCTCTCTCCTTTTGAGGTTGAGTTGGGTGCAACCCAGCTGAGACACCAAGTCACTGAACTCAAACGGTCTGATTAAGCTTGTTTATCATCTAATATGGTTGAAATTGAGATTAGCTAACATGCAATATCATGCTCATATTATTTTGATTATGTACGCTTACACACTAAATGAGAACAATGTGACATAAATGCTATAACACGAATAAGTACTTCCACTTACACATCATGTCACCAAACTTAGAGTAATTTCACAAATCGTATTGATAATTCAAGTGTCATAGCATTTAATGAATATGTGATTGTGTTTCATATACGTTTGCATTGATCACACGATTCACCTTTGGCACTTGATATGTCACGTAAGTATAAAAAGGACTCGAGGCACCTTGTAAGGGTGCATTTGTCTATGAGATTTTATGGAATGCTAAAAACTCTGTGGCGAGTTAGTGTGGACAATAGACCCACCTTGTAAGTTGAGCTCACTTATGTTAGAAATGTGCAGTTACCCATACTTTCTTTCTTATGAATATCTCATGTGATATAATTCTAGAGAGGTTTTCCTTTGGTTAGATAATTAATGAAATATTCATTGTTGAATGTTAATGTCAATCATGTTAGTTGATTGATCATGATCGTACTGCTTATCTTTGATCATAATGCTAGAGTTGTATCTTTCTTGCTCACTTGCTAGATATTTGATATTATTATTGCCTAAGTATGTTAGTAGTTGACATTGTTGTTTATTTCTTGGCATTATTCTCTACTCATTCCAATTACACTTATTTAATCACTTCAATTATGTTAATTGTCTCACCACGATGCACATATATGTTCACTTGTACATATGCATTGGTTGCGATATTTTACCTGTTCTGTCATGATAAATTCACTTATACTATTGCTCTAGTTAATTATGTTATTAGATGCATATCATGTTATAAATGCTATGATTTGCGCAAATGGATTATCATGGTTGATTTCTCACCAGCTCGCAAGAGTACTGACCCCATTTTATGGGGATACATGTGGTGACTTCTCGTGGTGCGATGGAGCTCGATGTGCGGCGGAGGACTGAACCCGCACTCTATAACATTAAAGATCTTGGCAGTTGTCTTTTGTAAAGGGAAATGTTGTATCATTTTGTAAACAATATTAATAAAGTGTTTCTTCTTGTTGCTCATTCTGTAACATGCCCAGAGTCTCCACTTGTTTTTCCCTTGTTGTTTCTCCGCTTTGTGCAATGTATTTCAAAAAAAATTACCCTGAAAATCTAAAGGATTTCCCAAGTTGGGATTCGGGGGCGTTACACAAATGGATTAGGATCAAATTTGATATAGGGATTTGAACATGAGTATGGATTAGACTCAGATGCACTGAGACTTAGTGGATCCTGAAGTCTTTTGGTTTGGAACTTGGCATTGATCCAAACGGGTCAACCATAGAGGGTTTAGTTTAGACTAGGTTCAAATGGATCCACTATTTGGATCCTTAATCCATTTCTTCTTTTTCTTGTTTACCTTCATTTGGGTTTGGATCTTAACAGATCCACATAAGTCAACCCACCCAAAATGGATTCAAACCCAATATTTTGGGTCCTTAAACTATTTCTTTTTGGTTGGATCTTGTAATGAATTTTAATAGATCCGCGCATGTACGGTGCGAACCCGTTGTGAGTGTATCACATTTGGATCCTTATCTATATCTAAGGGATAAAATGGTTAATAGATTTTGGTTTGGATCCAATGACCCAAAATCCAAAGCCATCACATCCTCACCCATCACTTCACTTATTTATAATTCCCTAAATCCCTCATCAAACCCCATTATTTCTTCTTTATGCCCTCACCTACCCCCTATCAAATATCCATTATTTTCTCCCTATTTTCCTCCTTGTTTTTCTTATTTTCTTTCTTAATTCCCCCCTCCCCTTTTCTCTCATGCTTTCACACATGAGAGGGTTATAAATACCCCCTTCTCTCCCTCTCACCATGCATCTCTCTCTCTCTCTCTTCATGCCTTTATGCAAGGCTCTCCCTCTCTCACTTACCCATCTCTCTCTCTCCTTATCTCTTTTTGAGGTTGTGGTGAGAACCATCACCTCTTTTCCTCCCAGTTTGGAAGGTCGTCAGAGGCTCCACCTCCCGACGCCTTGGTCCAGCTGAGTGGTAGACACCCTCAACCATATTCGACTCCTCCTGTTCTTTTGTAGACGCCAACAACACGAGTGCCACCCACTGTCGTGAGCAATGGCTGACACCCCTGTAGCTTCCTCAACCACCATTGCCCCACCTCTGCCTCTTTAAGATGGAAAATGGCCACCCTCAACCGCAACTTTTTCCACTTGCTGATGTACAACCGATGGTGCAGACCACTGCCGCCCTTCACCATGATTTTTTTTCTCCAGCTGACCGTCGAACCTACGTAGTGGTGCAAGCGCACGCACGCCGCCCCTATGTTGCAAACTCATACTGGTTGGTGGCAAGGGCCACGACCACATGTCCATCCTCTTTTTGTGCTAACAATGCAAAAACTGAGGCATGTGCAAGTACTCACCCGTGTTCTGACCCATCATCGTGCATTGGTACTTATGTGATTTTTTGCTTTCTTTAAAACTTTGCGGACTTCGAGGTAGGGAGTTTTATGCCAATTACCAATAATTATATAATATTAAAATATATATATTTACATAAAAAGTATGTAAAATATGCATATATATATATACAAGTATATATATGTTCAATAATATTGCATGATTTGATTTGTGCATGCATTGGATATTTTAATGAATAAAATATGATGTGTATGTTAGCATGCATTGGATAATTTATGTTTACATGCATTGAATATTTTATAAATAAAATATGATATTTATGTTCACATGTATTGGATAATTTACCGTGGCATGTATTGGATAATGCATGTTTGCATGCATTGAATATTCTTCGAATAAAAAGGTCGACCATAAGTTGCAAGGCTAGATGATCGACTCGAGGTTTGATTCACCGAGGTTGAGTTTGAGTCATTGGTTGCTTGAGGTATGTCACACAAATGAAGATTAACACCCCAAAAATTCTAACTTGAAAATTTTAGGAAAATTTTAAAATTTTATAATTGGTCTTTTAAAAACCAAAATGATAACACAATGAAAATCTTTTAATTAATCAAAGTTAACAAAACCTTGGGCGAGTTACAGGTGTTTACCAATAACGTAGGACTAAATCCACTTTTCATTAAGATTGGATCCAGATCCATCATAGTGAATCTAAATTTATGAATCAAATTCCAAATCTTAACAGGAAAAGACATTCATATTCAATTTTAAACCCATGCAGTTTCAACATAAAACTAATAATACCAATGTCATGAAAACTCATTTGATATTTTCTAAATATCCAAACTATTTTCTTAAAAAACTCAAAATGAATAGAAGTCTAGTTCGAGGATCCTTCGTCGCATCATACCATCGCATCATCATAACTACTAATACTTAAAATTTTAAAGGGTCAGACTCATGAAAGCCTGGTAGGTATATACCATATCATAAGTACTTACACAACATTAAAACATACACTCTAATGTTATTATTATTCATGAATTCAGATATCCATAAAAGAAATTTGACAAAAGAGATAAGGTATTCAATAGCAATATAATATGATATCATACATTGTTTGCATCAATCATAATTTTACACGAAGCTCATAAATATTATACAACATTATTCAATGTCATACTAACAATCCTCATATTTTTTATATATATTTGAAATACAAAATAATGACATTCAGTTTAATATCAACACCCAATCCTGAAGTATAGTAATCATAATGAGCATATTTTAAAATAAGCAATGTAATACAATTGCTCATTCTTACATTTAGTTCACTTAGGCCCAAGTAATTTGGTGCCTGGGGGCTTAATAGCCCAAGGATCTCCTCCATAATAACCATACATTATCATCATAATCCATTCATTATGTTCTAGTTCTTTTAAACAAGTCGAGCATCTTGCCCATGAAGGCAATTTCGACTCAATTATTATTATATGTGCATGTATTTTTATTATAGTGCACTATTGCACCCATAGGGGTTCTAACTAACCCAAGCTCTTTCACGAGGTAACACATGTATATGCATGCCTTATAGTACAATTAATTACATGCCACACATCTATAATTAATAAAACACTAGTCTGGTTCCTTGAACCACAAGCTCTAACATGAGTCATAAACAGTTTATCATATCATATGGTGTTTTAACATATAATCACATGTTTTAGCTTAGCTAATAGAGTTTCACGAATCATAGCTCCATTATGAGCTAAAATATTTATCATGGGCATACAATTCATATCAAGTGGCATTTCAGTATCATATAAAAGCATATCATCACATGCTTGAAATATTGTATTTCATTATGCATTAAATTATGAGTATTCAGGTTTTCTAAAAGATTATTCATTCATATTTGAGAACCAATAAGGGTATTTTGGTAAATCTGGCATACATCATAAATACTACTCAAATCTTAAGTTGGGACATTCCAGATTTCTCTTATGCATATCAAAGAACTCGATATATGTGTGACTGTTGTCCACATAATCGAAGTCCCATAATTGCATAGTTCAAACATTTCAATTGCGTATTTCAAATCATTTATATGTATTTCAAATTATGCATACATATTTTAAATTATATATACATATTTCAAGTCATGTATATGTATTCTAAATCATGTATATGTATTCTAAATCATGCATGTGTATTTCAAATCATGTATATATATTTCGATTACAACACTTCAGAATCTCATATGTATCAAAAACTCATTTCTGGAACAACTTAAAATTTGAAACATAAAGTGTTAATGTTTTGTAAAGTCTAATATTCATAAGATGTTCAATGCATGTGAACATAAAATATTCAACACATGCGATCATAAATATTATATTTTATTCAAAAAATATTCAATGTATGCGAATGTAAATTATTTAACACATGTGATCATAAATATCATATTTTATTCAAAAAATATCCAATGCATGTGAATGTAAATTATCCAACACATGTGATCGTAAATATCATATTTTATCAGCCAGCCTACTTGACCCTAGTAAGTCGGCCAAACCCTTAGCTTAGCCCCAACCTCTTCTTGAACTCACCTAAATCGAGTGTACCTAGTTTTGACTACATTTTCTGTTTGCTGTGAACTACATAAATTTGTCTGACTTTCTGACATCATATCTCTCTAACAGTAATGAGTTTAGGATTAAAATTTAAACCCTAGCTTCTCCAACGTGTCCCTAGCCTACCCTTCAAAAATCAAAAATTTTCTTCATTCCAATAGGGATAACTGATTTTTTATTACAACCTATCAAAGTCAAAATACACTTTTGACCCAATCTAGAACCTAGACCTTGTTGCCTGTTCCTAAACCTGTATCTCCCAAACCTTGTAAAGTTTGGCCCTAAAAATTTAACAGGACCTTCTTTCATGTGTCTAGAAGCCTGACATAAAATTTGATAACTTTTTGTATAGTAGTTTGAGAGAAATAATTTTTCTCTCAAGTTCTATCAGAAGCAAACAGAACCAACACCCGTTTTGACTGAGTTAGCTTACCTAACCTACTTGTCTAAACCCAATCCAATCCTATAGGCCTAAGAATGCAACAATTGATATCAGAGCAAGCCTGACATGGCCCTATGTCACCTAAGAAAGGCCAAGACCAACCTCTAGAGAAGAACCCCAAAGTCATTAACAAGTTCTTTGAGGAAACCAACACCAATTTAGTATTGTTGAAAATTGCTTGGCCGACTTTGAGAATAGCCTCCAAATCATCACTACCTTTTTGCAACAACTTCAAGCGAGCATGCAAACACAACATCAATTCCAGTTTGTTGATGGAGGTGGTGAATTTTGTGAGGAAGAATATGATGATCGGGAGGAGAAAGACGCATAAGGATCTATCTTTGGAAGGCACCCGGATGCTCGAAGAGATGGTTCACGAACCAACACTTTCAATGTTTCTCTCCCACATCCCATTAAAATTCCTTTCCATACTTTCTCAAGAAAAAAAATCTCATAAATGGTTATACAAGGCAAAACTGTATTATATAAGCCAAACAATACATGTGAAGAGTAGATTAGGGTGTGTAGTTGGTCACCTTGACGATGCAACAATATGATGGTACCATTGGCATGAACAACGCCACGAAACCCCAAAATGGTATGAGTTTGAAAGGAAACTTCTCAAATAATTTGGACTCTCTCCTTAGGTTAACCATAACATGGAGATGAAGAACCTTAAGCAAAAGAGGTTCATCCAAGAGTAACAAGCAGAGTTCAAAGATCTAAGCACTATGTGCGACGATTGGTCTGAATCTGCATTGGTAGGTGCATTCCTAGGAGACCTTTGAGAGGACATTTGTGTTGAGCTTATGGCTCTAGACCCCTACACCTTAGAAGAAAGTTTTAAGAAGGCAATAGTGGTGGAAGAAAGGTTGAAGAAGTTAGCCCATATCAAGAGGCCTAGTCGACCCTCTGACAGGTACGGTAGCCAAAGAATGGTTAAAGATCTTGGACTCAAAACCAAAATGGGTTCCAACATCAAAACCAAATTCATAAGCAAGGCCCAAATGGTTAATCGAAGGTGTTAGGGCCTCTGCTATAACTGCGATAAAAAATAGGTTCTTGGTCATAAATGCAAAACCCTTAAGTTGTTCCTTGTTTGCGCAAACGAAGATGATAGTGAACAAGATAATGAGTTAGGTGATTTGGATTGGAAAATCGAACAAGGACATGGGATTTCATACCATGCTCTTGTTAGAGTATCCATCCCAAACTCTATGAGGGTTAGAGGACTTTGGAACCAAGAGTAAGTGAAGGTGCTCATTTATACAGGATTAACCCACAATTTTATGGAGGAAGATCTTGTGCGAACTTTGGGCTGCCCAACCAAGGATCAACCACACTCTAATGTTATGGTAGGGGATGACAGTCATCTCAAGTGCTCTTATGCATGCCCCGATGTGAAGTTGGACATTCAAGGATCCAAATTCATAGTGGACCTTTATGGGCTACCCATGAAAGGCGTTGACATGGTTCTTAGAATGAGTTGGCTCCGAACCTTGGGAAAGGTCCAATGGAACTTTAGTAGAATGAAAATGTGCTTTGACAAAGCTGAAAAAGCAATTTGTCTAAAGGCACATAAGCCCAAGGGTGCTGATGAAGTAGGCTCTGAGTAAGCTCTCAAGATTTATAGAGCTACTCAAGTAGCCTTACTTTGCATGATAGCTCTCAAGATTTATAGAGCTACTCAAGTAGTCTTACTTTGCATGATCGAGGCAAAGGACCCAAAAGATGCCAAGGAGATAGCGGAAGTATGAACTAAAATAAAGGAGATCATTAACCAATTCAAGGAAGTATTTGCCAAAGTGACTGGCCCACCCCCCAAAGGCCCTAAGACCATATCACACTCATCCCATGAACTGGACATGTGAGTGTTCGGCCCTATCGGTATGCACATTCCCAAAAGGACAAAGTCAAAAGACATGTCTGGGAGATGCTCAATAGCGGGGTGATCTAGCCTAGTTTGAGTCCCTACTTTTCACTTGTGCTTTTGGTGCAAAAAGAAGACAACACTTGGTGCTTTTGTGTTGATTATGGGGCCTTGAACATTGTGACCATGAAGGACAAGCACCCCATAATAGATAAGCTTTTAGACTAGTTGCATGGAAATCAAATCTTCACTAAGATAAACCTTTGATCAACTTACCACCAAATCCGAGTAGCAAATGAAGACATCCCATAAACAACATTTGAGACTCATGATGAACAATTTGAGTTTCTTGTAATGCCTTTTAAATTGACTAATGCCCCAGCCACATTTCAAAGGCTTGTAAATGACATATTTTAGCCATTGTTATAAAAATATGCCCTCATATTTTTTGATGACATATTGATCTATAGTCGGACATGGTAGGAACATTTAGAGCATGTAACAGGTAATCTCCAAACCCATAAGGATTACCAATTTATGGCGAAAAGGTCCAAATGTAGCTTTGGACAACCAAGTGTATCCTACCTTGGCTATATTATAGATGAGCAAGGTGTGAGTGTGGACCCCAAGAAGATTGAGGTCATGCTCTTTTGGCCTAAACATGCATCCCTCAAGGTCTTTAGAGGATTCTTCAAACTTACCGGCTACTATAGAAGGTTCACGAGGGATTATGAAGTCATTGTTGCCTCATTAACTTCAATGTCGAAGAATAATGTCTTTGCTTGGTCAGAAAAGTCCAAGCTTTCTTTCAAAAAGCTATGTGTGAGGCACTCATACTGGCTCTTATAGAAAATTTCAAAGAGTTCGTAGTTGAGATAGACGCATGTAACAGTGGAATCAGAGTGGTATTAATGCAAGAAGGTCACCCCTTGGCTTTTATAAGTAAGAATCTCTCCAACCATGCCAAGGCACTCTCCACTTATGAGAAAGAGATGTTTGCAATTATGTTGGCTCTTGAAAAGTGGAGGTTGTATTTGCTCGAAAGACACTTTGTGGTCTTCACTGACCACAAGAGGCTTAAGTACCTCATGGAGCAGCGTCTATCGACCCCACTCTAGCAGAAATGATACACCAAGATGATGTGGTGTGACTTTGAATTTCAATGCAAGAAGGGCCCCAAGAATCATGTCACCAATACTTTATCCCAATGAATGGATAAAGCAAAGTTAAATACCCTTTCATGTGCATCGAAAAATGTGATTACGATGAAGCATAAGAAGGAAAGGATGACGGCATCAACAAAACTCTACTTGAAGGACTTCTTGCTTAGTGGACTAGACAATTTTCAAGGACAGATGATGCATATCAAGTTGGACTCGGATCCGATGTGACCAAGGATGACTAGTTGACCCTGATGGGGCCCACATGAGGGGGTGACTTCCTTGTTTTTTGAGCTTGGTGGGACGTGTAGATATGTCTAAGAATGTAAGATGGGAAGGAGACATTAACCTGAAATAGCTTAAGTCTAAAGAGATGTTACCTTAGGCTAAGTAGGTGATATTTAAATTTAGAGTAGGTGTTATCTCTATTTAGCTTTCAATTTATTTTGAGTTTTATAACTTATGAAGGATGTAAATAGTCGCTCTTGTGCCTATATATAGGCCTTATGAATTTTCATTTGAGCATACTAAATGAATTAAAGTGTTCACTCTCTCTCTTAAATTTGTCCCCCCCTCTCTCTCTCAAACTCTATTGGCCCTTAGGCTCTCTCTCTCTGTAATGCCCCAAATTTACCTTAAAAAATACATGGATTTTTTTAAAGATGTTAATGATGCCAAGACTGATCTATGGTCTTTCTCCAATCAAACTAAACTCTAGGGAGTCAGCTTATGCACAAGCGCTAGCGTTTAATAGTGATGTCTGTTTGAAGAAGTTGTATTTTTTAAAAGATTTTTAAATGAAAGCAATGTGAAAACCAAACATCAAATAATAAAAACTGGTTCTCACTATTGGTATAGACTGGGTCGAACTCAGGGAACGGGAATACTTTGTATTTCAAACAAGAAACAAAACTATTCTTTATTGCCAAAATGAAAAGTACGAAAAAAGTTAAGCTACTTAGCTATTACAATGAATGAATACCCTACGCAGAGGGCTTAAAAAGACTTTATTACAAACCCAGAATTAAATTCCTAAATTCTAAAATAAAACAAAAATTCTTCTATGCTTGTGCTTTCGTGTCACTCGATCACTTCCGCTCCACTCTGTGCTATCCTGCACAATTCAAAAGAACACGAGCAACACAAGAGAGTAATAGAAACTACATTAAGCAGATTTTACTAATTAATTGCTAAAAAAATGAAAAAAATCTAAATGATAAATTTAAATGAAAATGATTACTAATTAAATCTAACTCCTAACTAACTAATTACAAAGCAATTAACAATGCTAATTATCTTACTTAACTAACAACTAACTAATTACTTTACTAATCAACTAACAGTTTACTTAACTAACAACTAATACTACTCAATTAACTAATATCTAACAGTTAATGAACTAACCACTTACTTAACTAATCAGCTAATCTAACAATTACACATTATTTAACTGCTTCAAACAAAATTATTCTACTAATCCCTAATAATTTGATAAACTAACAGCTAACTAGTCACTTAACTAAACAACTAACTCTATTACTCAAAACAATAAAAACCAGTGAAATTCAACGATTAACACACAATAAAATCGCAGTTAACATTCAGCAGTAAACAGTAAAAATCCAGTTAACATTCAGCAAAACTCAAATCTGATCCAGTTAATATCAGTAAAAATCTGGGGCTCAGATTAAATTTCACCGGAAATAGTAAAAAGCATGGCTCAAATTGTCTGATTTCAGTAAAAAAAACACGGCTTAGATGAAATTTCGTCGGAAATAGTAACGAGCACGGCCAGATTGTCGATGGATCAATAAAAAAAATACAACTCAGATTGTCGATGGATCCCAATGTTCACGATTCAGTTGTTTATCTTATTGTTGCTCACGATTCAAATGTTCATGATTCAGATGCCGAATTCAAATTTTCGATGGATATCGATTTGCTTTGAAAACATTCAGTGCCGAAAATCGAATTTTTTCTGGAGATCAGTGAAAAGCATGGCTCATATTTAAACAGCAACGTCGGAGATCAATGAAAAGCACGACCAGAAGAAATTTGCCAGAAACAGTAAGCAACAACATTCACGGGATTTAAATAGAGCATTCACCAAAAGATGTTGTGATTCAGATTGATATTCACCGGATTCAAACACAAATTGTGATAGAGGATTCACGGCAAAAAGAGGAATCACGATTTCACAGCTTACGCAGGGAATTCCGGCCAATCGTGATAGAGTTTTCCGGTCATCTACAAATCCTTCACGATTCTGATTGGCTGGAATAGATCCAGGCCTCTGATCGATGCCGAAATTCTATTACAAACTGGAGCTCAAGCATCAATATCGATCGGGAATAAAAATGTTGAAATCTAGATGATCGATCCAATTACACAGTAAGCACCGAAAAACACAGTGATTGATCTAGATGATCGATCAATCTGTAAAAAAAAATGATAATCGATCCAGATGGTCGATTAAATTTCAGTAACTTTGTGCTGAAATACAGCGAATGCACAAACACATATCTAATGGTTTCTGATATTTCACTGTACACACACTACAATGTTGTATGTGAAAAGCTTAAAAACAAACAAACAGAAAAAATGAAACAGAAATGATACACGAAATGAATCTATGAAGCATGATTTTGATGAAAGGAAAATATGCAGAAAATTTAGATGTCAATGCTAATTCTATATACGATGAATTCAAAATGTAACATGGAATTGAAATCAAACATTATATCTACTAATTACAAGAAATCAGATTAACAAAACAGAAAAAGAAGAAGAAGAATAGAAGAATAGGAGAAGAAGAAGAAAAAGAGGAGGAGGAAAAGAAGAAGAGGGAGAAAAGGAATTCTCACTATTGATTTGGTTGAGAGGAGAGTTGGAATTCTCTTTCTTGCACCACCGCCGGATTGCATCACTCCACCGGAAAGTGAAAAGAGAAAAGAGGATAAAAAGAGGGAGAAGGAGAAGAAGAGGCAAAAAAGAGGTGGAGAGGAAGGGGAAGAAGAGAGGGGCTTTGCAAGGGAGAAGACCAGCCTTCCTCTCCTCTACGTATCATATTTATAAATTTTGAACATTTTCCATAAGTCCTCTTTTAAAAATTCCATTTTGAAACCTCTCCTACAAAAAGTTATTTATAAAACACCTCATTTTGACTATGTTTTTCAAAAATCTAAACTAACTCTAATTTTTTTATTATTTCAAAAACTAAAACTACTATATTAATGACAATCACTAAAAGATACACTAAATTGCAAAATAAAACTAATTTTCAAGCATTTTCTATTTTTTTAATCATTTTAACACATTTACTTGAAACTAACATAAAATTGGGTTTTTAATACGTTTTCTCATGAAATCATGCATATTTTAATATGAAATAAACCCTAAATATATGCATGATCAAATAGCCCACTAAAACTCAGTTTGAAAAAAAAGATGCCAAAAATAAGACCCTTTGTTAAAATGAAAATGAAATACATTTTTTTAATAAAGAAAATATCCCACGGATTTGAGGTATATTACAAATTTACATCCACCACACCAACCATCCATTTCAAAACACAATTTAAAATAAAATAATTCAAACTACAATTTAATTTAATAAACTCTAACATTAAGTTCATAAAGTTTAAATCAATCTCAATGTTTAGAACCTAGCAACCAATCATAAATCACGCCATCTCCAGCAAACCAGTTCTGCCATCATGCTACTCAGTTAAGTCTGAGACTCAGCATCTAAAAAACAAATTAAATAATGGGTGATAACTCATAGTTATTGTATGAAATCTCACATTATCCAACAGTAGAGAATAAAGCATAAGTCAACCAAACATCAAGTTTAGAAAATATCTATAAATACGTAATAATTTAGATGTGCTTACCATATGAACAAATTTAATCATACTTGCAATATCACATAAACAATGTGTATATCATGCATGTATCAATGTATATATGATGCCCGAACCAATGCAAATTGCATGAATAACTTTTATCTCCTTTATTGACAAATGTCTTTAAATGCATGTGCATGTTTAATGCAAACCATGTTAAGTTCTCATTTCGACCAGTTCCCGCGAATACTGAATTGGGTAAACCTTGAGGTACAAAGTAGATCTCAGTTGTATCTTAATTACATACCATTGTATTTTATTATTAACTGAAATCCCACACATGTCCCTTGACCATCGTCGAGCATCCTCACCATTGGCAGAAACATAGAGCATCCTCACCCAATACTAGTACGACTAGGACATCCTCACCTAATGTTGGGATGACAAGAGCATCCTCACCGTACAATGCTACTTTCTTGGTATATCAATCGACTACAATTGATCCAACATCACCATCCCTAGGCAAAATGGTAGACAGATTCCTACAACTGTGGCTAGAAACACAAACATCCATATCGAGTTCTTAGGGTAAACAAAGTACACAATGTTCAGTATCTTCACGGTCTCCCATGACTGTCATCCAAGGATTTCGCGGTCATGAACAGGCAACCAAGGGATCAAATTAATATATTGTTTATGTCTCTTTTACCTTTTTTAACTTATCATATGTTCTTACCACAAGAAAAAAATGTTTTTACACATCCACAACATGCACCATTCGATTGGGCCACCACCCACTCGTTTATAAAAGTGTATCATTATGTGCCAATAAGTGCAATTAATCATATGCATCATAACACAATACAAACAATGCATTTGCATGATTAATACATTCAGATTGCACTAGCACACAACCATGAATAGGCCCACATATAGCTTACTCATAATCCACAATACAATTTGATTCACCTTTCAAAATACCTCATGCATTCAAGTAAGCATTATACATTATGTGACATATCATGCTCACAAGTCACATACTATGACAACATGTTGCACATAAATCATCACATCTTGATATACCTTATCAGCATGCTGCACATAATACACATGATTCAAATTTGGAACCATCGCATGCATGTAATTCAACATATTACGTGTAAACAAGCCAAAATAGTTTACATGCAAAAACTGTAAAAATAAAATTTCTTTCTGTCAGTGTAGATTTTGTCATGTCTTGCATTGAATGAAATAAATTCTTATTTTTTTAATGTAGATTCATATATATGTTAGTTGTCTATGGGAATAAAGCCTAACCTAAACTCATTTTGGATCAGGAAATCAAAATTCTTGAACTACTGACTGCTTTCTATTCACAAAACAATCTTGTTCAGTTCAGTTTTTCTAAAGAAATAACAGCCAACGATTATACATAATGAAACAAATTCTTGAATTTCTACTATAGTTAGCTAGGTGTGTCTAACATAAGCTCAAAAAAAAAATCAAAACTAAACTCCTTACAACAAAGAATTAAAAATCATAAAATATAGTCGGTTTCTGTTCTTTGACAATCTACTTTCCAAAAATTATAGGTTCTGGAACAATATTATGTGATTTTTAATTTTCAAACTGTAATGAATCAACACACAAGATTTTTATTGTATGTTCATCAATATATGAACTAACACATAAAAATCTCACTCACAAATCTTGAATATATTGAGAGCTATGAATTTTATAAAAATGTGCAACCAACATAAATTTTTTATCGAGACAAAATTAAATCCTATGTCGACTTGCAAAGGTCGTATCTCCCAACCCAGAACTTAATTAAGCATATTTCTTTTGCGATTGCTTTCATATGTCTGAAACATCTACAAAATCTCTCAGGATTTATGGGTTCACTGATTTGAAGAACTAGATTTTTCTTTATATCATGTCAAAATAAAAATACACGACAAAATATAGTTTTCAACAAAACATATACATTTTTTTAGGTTTTTCTTAAAAAACTTTAAAAACATGCATACAATGAATTTGATTAATTACAAAAACACATCTTAATCATTCATATACACATCTAAACTTATTGTAAATATATGGATCTAATTTATAACATGAATCAAACATAATATTCAACATATTTACATAAGATAATACATTGTTTCTCAAAACTGATTTCTGGAAAAAGTTTTGGGTTTATGAAAACCTTCAAACAAATTTTTATTCCATCAAAATTAGGCATAGTTATATCTAACATGCAGCAAACATCAACAGTTACTGATAACATGTATTTACATACAAATCTAAATCATTTTTCATCAAAAATGAGTTAAATTGCTCCTATAAATTAAAATGAATATTATAAAAGCAAAATAGGGTTTCTAAAATAATCTCAACCTAAATCAAATTATAGCAACTCAATTCCATGCTTGAATCGACCTATATCAAATCATAAACATGCTAGATAATATAGAAATCTCATACCTTATTGCGAATATGAAGAAATAAAACACTGCATATATGAATAGAAACTTTAACACCATTATGAACTCTCGAATCACCGAAAGAGAACCAAAATATCTTATCTAAAGCAAAGTTATTGTCTAAGGTTAAGGTACTTATATCGGACCAAACACACACAAACAAGAACAAAAAATGGATGTAATCGGCTCCTACAACCGGTCACATAAAAAAATAACAGAATAACTCACCTAAGCGTTAGTCGGTTCCTTTCCTTCCTTGCTCTCGTCCTCTCCCTAAGACGTGATTTCGGTCTCTCTTCTTATCTCTCTCTTTCTCTCTCCTTCACAAAAAAATGTTTTGGTGTTTAACTAGGGAAGCTATACTTTCTTTTATAGAGGGGGTTGGGTTTCCTATTGGAACCCAACCACCTCTCTTCTAGAGTACTTCTTAAGGGATGCCCTACCCTTAGGATTTTATACTTGGGTTCAAACTCTATCCAAACGATCTAGGTGGATCCACTAGAAATGTCCCACTTTGGTAGAGTTTCTTATGTGGATTCTAAAAAAATCCAAAGTCAAAATCTACTTTTACTAATTAAACTTGGACTTTCTAACCTCCATCCTATGTGGTGCCCCTCCCTCTCTTCTAGAGATATCCTTAAAGAACACCCACTCTCTCTTTAGAAGACTCTACACAATGGATAAAAATATTCATCTTAATCCTAACCAGTTAAATTCTTAATTAGATTTTTTACTTTTTTAAAAATAAATTGTAATGGATAATAGAATCCTACATGAACTATGGATCATATCCAAAAAGGTTCATGATCCAATATAGGATCCACTCCATGATCAAACATGATACACTAATCTATATGATTAATTAAATAATATTAATTAATTAATTATTAACAAATTATCATTAAAATGACCATTAAATTAATTTAATTTTTTGAATTTTTGAAAAATGCCAAGTATTACATACACACCCTCTTTGCTCTAATTCTCTAAGCCTTTAGAGTTCAAACCTCTAGTAGGTCGTCCAACCAAGAGGAACTAGGTTGCTGCCCAAGTCCTCATTCGTGTGATATACCTCACGCAACCAGTGGCTCAAACTCAACCTCGGTGAATCTGACCTCCAGTTGACCATCTGACCTTGCAACCTGTGGTAGGCCTTCCCTAATAAGCCTACTTGACCCTAGTAAGTCAATCAAACCCATTAGCTTGGCCCCAACCTCTCCTTGAACTCTCTCAAACCGAGTGAACCTAGTTTTGACCATGTTTCATGTTTGTTGTGAACTACAAAAACTGGTCAAACTTTCTAACAGTGAGTTTAGGTTTGAAATTTGAACCCTAGCTTCCAACATATCCCTAGCCTACCCTCTAAAATCAGAATTTTTCTCTATTCCGGTAGGGAGAATTTATTTTTTTATTACAATCTATCAGAGCCAAAATACAGTCATGACCCAATCCATAACCTAAACCCTGTCATTCATTTATATGAACCTGTGTCTTCCAAACCCTGTGAAGTTTGACCTTGAAAATTTAACAAGACCTTCTTTCACGTGTGTAGAATCCTAACCTAAAATTTGATAATTTTCTTTACAATGGTTTGAGATAAATAAATTTTCTCGCAAGCTTTGTTAGAAGATAACAGAACCAAAACTTGTTTCGACTTAGTTAGCTTACCTAACCTACTTGTCTGAACCCAGTCCAATCCTGTGGGCTCAAGAACACAATACTTAGTCATAGTTGATCTGCGTTATCTTTGAATTGCGAATCCTAATTGACTCTCCAGACATAATAACTTACACTATCATTTTAGGTGATCATGGTGTGTCTACTAGTATATAGATGTTGCACATTAAGACTCCTGTGTTGTATCTTAGCTTCATAAGTGATCTAGATACAAAGTCTAAGTCCAATAGAAGACGACCCTCACATTTACTCACATAGATAAGTTTATCAATGATATAAACTTATTTAAAATACCTCAATTATAAGGCCTACAGACCTTTATCAAAAGTTCACTTTGAACTCAACCTCCTTATATAGGTTTCAAGCACTTGACATCAATAATGAGAAAAACATAAGTGCTCAAACCAATCACTCAGTGACTTGTTATTCCTATTGAACCACTAGACTTTGTTTTACCCATGTCGTATGGTTGAGTTCTCATCATAAGTGATTATTTTTATAGGCTTTAACCTTATTCTTTTCAATATCTTAAAGACAATTTCTCAATAAATTCATTTTGTCAATAAATAAGTTAAGTTTTGACAAGATTTTCATATTGTTGAGATTACTTCTTGCTATTCACATAATTGTTATTTAGACTTTACATAAATGTTATTTAGACTTCATAAGTCTAGGTTTACTCTAAATGCTCTTTATTGTTTTCATGGAGCTTGTTCGAATAGCAATCACAAGTTTATAGCTTATTGAGGTATATACCAAGAGATTCATAGTCTTTCGACTTTCTGAAGCTAGGGTAAGTCTTTTAACTTTCATTGTTAAGTAAGTTATCACCATTTGCTTCTTAGACCTTATGTAGTTGCTCCATATCCAAAAAATAAATATACATCCTCTTTGTGGATAATGATTTATTGAAATTAAAATTTCAGTCTATGTCACAATAATGTGTTTTTCTAGTATTTTTGAGTTTCTTTCAATTACTTCGGGGTTTGACATGTAGCATCTTAATGCTTAGTTTGCACCAAATATTCTCATTTCTTTCCAAATTCTTTTGAAAATCTTCCTTGTCCTTCGTGGACTTGAGCCATATATGCTCATCTTTCTTCATTCACGATTCTGCTGCACGAGAACCTTCGTGCTCATGCCATGAGCTGCACTTTACCATTCGTTGTTCTTTGAGATAGAGTAGTGATGATGAATGGCTGCCAAAGATGGGCTTATTCATGCATGAACGGCTTAATAGACATGCACGAACATTAAGTCTGATCACTTTCTTCACGTGTGTGAAAGTTTACAATTCATGAGATCCACAAAGTCTCATTTTTTGTATCAGTACTATGCTTGTAATACAACTGGTATCTGTTGGCATGTTGATAATGCCCTAGCTGTATGTGTAGTGGACATCCATATAATGCTTTCAACATCTTGTTTTTTTAGCCCGCAATACATGATTTATAGATCGACTGAGATCCATAGATCTCTCGTTTAATCTTACTTTGGCAAGATGATAGGACTGCATTTTTCACTTATCTTTGGGTTTGTCTTGATTGACATTTGCCAAGATCTTGATCATATTTGGTTTGGTAGTAAAGTTCAATATGATTCGGATTCAGGCAAAAATCCAATTTGATTACATTTTTCAAATGTAAATGGCCCACTTTTCACTTTTTTCTCCTGATCCAATACTACATGTTTTTCAGATTTGGATTCATCATTACTTCATCTGATATGATTCGAATCAAGATTCGGATTCAAATCCGCTGTTTTAATTTTGGTTCGGATTCACATCTGAAAAATTCCGGTCCGAAACTAATCCGCATGGCCCATTTAGGTTTTGGCAGGGTTAGGGGTTCCCCTCTCCTCTGCGACTTTGCTGTCTGCGTCCTGATGCGACGAGAGTTCCGTCCGGACGGCGCGGCCCGGGGTGGTTGCAAATAACTCAGGCGACAGCATCCCTGCGACGGCGGTGTTCCGGCAGGTACCTCTCTCTCTCTCTCACGATGCCGTTCATCCATGGTAGGTGGCATCAGATGATTATGGATAGCTTATGCCTCAAATGAGCCTCACGAGAATGCTTTTCTGGATAAAAAGGCATCGTGGGGAAGAGAGGTACCTTGGATGGCAAAAAAAGATGCGTTATGTTGCGAGCTTTTCATGCCCTTCATCGTAAAAACGAAGGGCATCCACCTATGGTGCTCCTGAACGGGCCTTTCTGAACACTTTCAGCAATGGGGCAGTGTTTTTTTTCCTAAAGCATTGCTTGGTTAATCATTACCATATTAGCCTTATCAGTTGGAGCTCATCAATCTAACGCCTACCACTTCTCGTTAGATGAAAGAGGGTTATTTTCCATCATAGCCATATTGTTCTTTACGCATTATAACTTATGTGCCAAGTTCTATTATTGATTGGTCATGCTTGGAGTCACTAAAATAATATGCTTGGGATTTTTATGCATCTCATTGCAACAGATTCTTTTGTTCAGTTACTTCAGTTGAAGCTTATTCCTTTTGTATTTTTGTTTGATTTGAGCATGTGAATCTGAAGATATGCAATGTGCATGATTGGTTCATTAGGCTGTTTTTTTGTTTTGAGTGCTAATCAAGGACTAACTCTCTGTTTGTGGTTTATGCTAAAACCTCAGCCCCATCGTTTATTCTCACCACCTAACCAGAAACCTACTCCTGATTCCTCGCCAATTCCCTTCTTGCTATAGAGAAACAAGGAGGGAGGATGGAGGAGGTGTGCGAGGGGAAGGATTTCTCCTTTCCCAGGCAAGAGGAGAGAGTTCTGTCCATGTGGGAGGAGATAAAGGCATTTGAGAACCAGCTGAAGCGGTCTGAGGGCATGCCCGAGTACATATTCTATGATGGCCCACCCTTTGCCACCGGACTCCCGCACTATGGCCACATCCTTGCCGGCACGATCAAGGACATCGTCACCAGGTAGCGCCCACGACCCAAGATTTCACTGATTTTCTAAAATTATCTAGACATTTTCATTTGCTGTTATACTACTGAAGATGCGATATTTTGTAAAACATCAGGTGTTTTGAAAATATCTCGCCTTTATCACGTTATTTTTGTGATAAAAGAATTTGTTACAATAAATTTTATATATTTTGGTAAATTTGTATGTTCCTTTCTCGATTTCTTGATTGAAGCCAGAGCTTTCAGCATGTCAATCACGATACTTTTAGAGCTGATAAACACCAATAAAAACACAACATTTTAAATATTGCCTACTTCGAAAATCTCATGCTTTTATCATGATATTAGTGCCTTAAAAAACTGTTGTATGTAAAAGTTTTACGTTATTTATTTATTTTCATTTATGAATGTTTTATATGTTTTATGTTTTTCAATATGCAAATATCATTTTAGAGATTGCCCAAGAAAAAACAGATTTTACATAACTTGACTAGATTTTGCTAGTAATGAGATTTGTGACAACGCCAGGTACCAGACTATGATCGGGCATCACGTCACTCGGCGCTTTGGGTGGGATTGCCATGGCCTGCCCGTGGAGTTCGAAATTGACACCAAGTTGGGAATTAGAACCAGGGATGATGTGCTCAAAATGGGGATTGATAAGTACAATGAGGAATGCAGGAGCATTGTGACACGGTATGTGGCGGAGTGGGAGAAGATTGTGACTCGGACGGGACGGTGGATTGACTTCCGAAATGATTATAAAACGATGGACCCACAATTCATGGAAGGGGTCTGGTGGGTCTTCGCCCAATTGTACAAGAAGGGGCTGGTGTACAGAGGCTTCAAGGTAAATTTTTATTGGGGTTTGAGTACTTTTCTTCTTTATTTATTTTGCATGAATTGGCTTTTCTTTTAATGGCTTGATGATGGTTTTGTAGTCAAGCTATGAATGTGGGTGATGATTCTTTCAAGATTGAACTAGAATGTTGCTTATTTTCTTCTAAGTTTTTTCAATAAAAGTTAAAATTTCATTTTTATGTTTTATTCTTTTTTCTTAAATTATCATTTATGAGAGCGGGTATCTGAAAATCTAAAAATTATATATAAAAGGGCTTGCATCATTATTATTTGATATGTTCATGTTTTTATTTGTGTTAATGCAGATTGCTTAGTTTTTGTAATGTTGAACACAATTTGGTATAGCTATTTTGATCCTTATACACACCATTAATGACATTTTATATGTTAGACGTGGAAGCGGTCCTTTTGTTTTCTGACACAATATGAAAGTATTTCTCTTATGTACATGAGAATTGTTGAGAGATGTTCTTTTTGGAAAGAAAATAAACTTAGCATTGCTGGGAAAATTTTGCCAGGTTATGCCCTATAGCACTGGATGCAAAACTCCACTTTCCAATTTTGAATCTGGATTGAACTATAAGGTAACTATTTTTGTTTTTGAATATTAAAAATCCCGCTAAGAATACAATTGTGGTTGGCCAACTTTTGCTGTTGCAATGCTGATAGTTTTGTGTTTGTAATGTATGCATTGATTTTCAGGATGTGCCTGATCCGGCCATCATGGTTTCCTTCCTGCTTGTTGGTGATGAGCATGATGCATCTCTTGTGGCATGGACTACTACACCATGGACTTTGCCTAGCAATCTTGCTCTTTGTGTCAATGCAAGCTTGACATATGTAAAGGTCAGGAGATTTTTGCATCTTCTTGCAAATAGAATAGCTTTATTTTACCAAAAAAATTTATATATGTCGCATGGGGAATTGTTACTTGCTGATTGCATCCTGAATTTTTAATTAGTAGTTTAGAATTTACAATGAGGATATTTCAAGGGCCTCACATTTATTCTAAAGACACGTTTAAACAAAAATTAGAACTGAAGGGCTCGCTAGATAGCAAGCTATGGTACCCCAACACGCCATTTTTCCCTCCGTACTCGTGTCGACACGCGTATCCCCGTGTCGACATGCGTCGACACCCAAACACACCATTTTACCCTCTGTACATACAAGTTTATATTCAATTTATAATTATATTTTCAGTATATAACATATTTTAGATATAGCATATATATTTAGATTATATTCAGTTTATTTTGAATTTATTTTGTATGTGTGATAATATATATATATATATATATATATATATATATATATATATATATATATATATATATATATATATATATATATATTGCCGTGTCATACCCTTTGTACCCGCACCCGTACCCAGGTGACATAGATAGCAAGTGCTTCCCATCAGTTCATGAAAATATGAGAACTATTGAGAAGCTATTTTATGAAGGTGGTGTATGCTATGGCAAAGAATAAAGCAATGGGACAGGATGGGGCTTCAAATCTTCTTCTTCCAAAACAATATACAGATTGCCAGTTTGACAATTTGAGCATCTTATGAGATTCTTCTTCTCCTTATTTTTTTTTAAACAAGGCTCTGATCATAAGAGCTCAAAAGATCCATGTTTGTGCTTATTGCAATAGAGGTGGGGGCATGTGGTATTTCTAATCAAGGTCAGTATCCCTCTTCTTTGGCATGCATGCAACATAACTAAGATCTTGGTGAAAAGGCTAAAAGTGACACTTCCATCTACAATTTCACAAAACCAATTAGCTTTTGTTGAATATAGATCCATTTCAACTGCCAAGTTCTTAACAAATAAATAGAAATGAATGGACTGGTGGTCTTTTCTTATTAGCTTCTATTACGATATCATAATAGGAAAGTTGGGAAAGCTCTTCAACTTCAAAGAGAGGACTATGACAAGAAGAGTTGGTGTCACCCTTACTTTTCAAATACTATAGCAGAAGCGTTATCTTTCTTAAGAATAGTGCCAGTGTGGAACTCATCAGGGGTCTTGAAATGTTGGACATTCCTCCTCTCATACATCTCTATCGCGCTAAAAATATCTAAAAGATCTGCGACAGATAGGTTATAGGAAATCGTACAAGTGACCATTGGGAAACCTTCTATTTGGATCCCCTTAGAAACACTACTCAAACAAGCAACCAACTTAGTGAAACCTCCTTCTAGCTGTAAGAATGATGTCTTTGTCCATAAGGCTGTAAAGTTTGTTGGGCCTCCCTTGTTTCTATCTTCGATTTTACTTTTATATCCACTATTAAGTCGAATGCCTTTTGGAATGTTGACTTGGCAACCACTTCCCTTAATTTTGAAGTACATCCTTCCATAATAAAGGGCATTGCCTAGCAACTATGGACTACTTGGTTGGTCAAAATCTTTGAAGTCATTCCATTCCAGTAAATAAAAAGTGATGGTAATGAATGAAAAAATACAGAAGGGGATAATTATACAAAATCTCTTTTGTATTGTAGAAATTGAAATAGCTTTGCTGTTGCTTAAATAACATATTGATTTCCCCAATTTCTCATTTTAAGTTAGGATTCATTGGGAAGACGGAATGGTTGTCAAGGTCTAGTTAGGGTGGCATTTCTTCCAAGCGGACCAAAGGAATACAATTGACTACTGTACTGTTTCAGTAGAATGTTGTTCACCTCTAGTATGGAGTAGTACTTAATGAAATAACATAGTTTCCAAACAAAGGTTCCAATAATTGGTAGTTCAAAGCCCAGTTAATATAGTAGTTTGAGAAAAAAACTGGATTGGGCAGTATGAGAAGAAGAGGATTCACTGTAGATGTTGCTGATTGAACAAATACTTTGGTGTCCTTCCCCCAGTGGTAGGTGCTCTACTATGGATCATAGAAATAAACAGAACAAATGTACTCTTCTTTCCTCTAACCTTGATGTTAAGATCTCCATGGGATGGCTAGCTTATTCAATTGTTATTCATGGACTCATAAAATAGCTCACTGGGGTCAAGTAATGGGTAGAAGTAGAGGATGATATTTTTGCTAAAATTCAACTATTGATGGTGATACGTCTTTTGCCTCATGAACATCCCATCATGTATTGCTCCAAAAGATGTTAAATTGTTATAAAAAATAGAAGTGTTCCTTTGGGAAGGAGTGACATGGAGAATTTTATCCACTACTAATTGGAACCTACTCACATTAGGGTCTGTGGCAATAGAAGTTTTGGACTATTTAATTGACATGACTTGTGAAATAGCAGGATCTCTTCTAGTGAGCAAGAAAATAATTGGTGAATAGAAGTCTCTTGGACATGCCATGCACTTTAAGAATGGCTAACAGTGGCAAAGGGTCTACTTGATAGAAGAGCGGCTAAAAGGTTTGGACTTTTTTGAAGCCAAGTTGGGAGAAAGATTCACCTATGGAGAACATGTGGATGCTAGTGGTTCCTTTTATGGGAAGATTTGATAAGCTAGTCTTGTGTGCACTTGATATTGCCAAATTTAATAATGGGTGGATCACTTTCTAAGTTGGCCTAAAAAAGATCTCAAATTGGCGCATGAAGGTGTTGGAAGCATTCCAACCATAGTTACCGGAAGCGCCCCTACAGTAGGGGAAGCGCGCTTCCTCGATACGCGTTTCGGAAGCGCGAAACGGCTCTCTTCCGAAATGCGTGGGGAAGCGTCCCTTTTTTTGGGAAGCGCGCTTCCCTTTTATGGGAAACACACTTCCCATTTATGGGAAGCACGCTTCCCCCTCGCTTCCCTCTTTTTTCCATTTTATTTTTTATTTTAATTTTCTTTTTTCGCTTCCCCCTTCGCTTCCTAGGTCGCTTCCGGTTCGTTTCCTAGGTCGCTTTCGAGACGGTTTGTGATTCGCTTCTAAGTCGTCCCACGCTTCCCGCTTCCTGTATCACTTCCTCGACTGGCAACCATGATTCCAACCACAAGGTGGAGTTGAGGATGAAAGCATATGGTGTAGAAACAAAGTTGGGCACTTCTTAGCTTCATGCAACTCATTTTTGATAGAGCCATTGTCGAACCTTCCCAAAAAGTCTCTTTGGAATCATAGGTCTTCTATGAAAAAAAATCTTTGCTTGGTTAATCTCCTTCAACAAAGCCCTCACTACTGGCAATTTGTGGAAAATAGGAGGATAAATTTGATAAAGATAATTTATTTGTCTCCATTATAGATCTCTTGCTTAGTCTGATACATAGTAGTTGCCTTGTTGGGTGAAGGAGACGTTGCATTTGCAATCGATCACTATAGGCAACCCATCTTGCACAATGGATTTGTGCTAGGGTACAGGAAGGGTGTCATGTTTGGTGTTGGTAGCTAATTATTGCATGGTGGGCCATTTGAGGAAAGAGGAATAATTACATCTTGGTGAAACATTAAAACTTTACTACGGTGATCCATGCAAATTTTTAATAAAAAAGAATTCCCTTCATGGGCAAGCATTAAGGTGGCCTTTAAAACCCTTGTTTAGAATCGGGGTTTGATCTGGCATGAGGTCCATGCCAGATTAGAAGGCCTCGCAAATGAGAGTTCTCAAACCTCAGTTTCGAGGTCCCCCTTTCAGCCCAAAATACACGGAGCTTTGGCTTGAGGGGGAGGTTGTCAGGCCAGAGATTTATGTGTTTGAGAATGCTTTGTGTGACTCACATTTGATTTGAAGCAATCAAACACATTCTAAATGTCAAGAGATGCCTTCTTGGATTGGCCTGTGCCATGTTTAAACATGCTACTCCCTACATTTAATTGCTTTGGTTTTTTGTTTATTTTCCTTTATTTTTTCATGCTTTATTTTATTTGGTGATACCTCCTAGTAGGGATGCCAACAATATGCATTTGGGTCCGATAATTAACTGTAGGAAACCCATCTAATTGGGTTTGGTAAGATTACACATTTGAAAAGTAATTGGGTTATATTTGATATCAAATGGGAACCCAATTCAACTCGAATTCGGACTTAATTTTATATAAAAGTAAGGATGTAAACAGGTTGGATTTGGTTCGGATGTGAGCCATACTGAACCCAACCTAATGGGATATAGCTTAACAGAGTCAGATTTGGATTGGAGTTGACTGTTGAACACAAGACATTTAAACTGAATTCGGATATGTTTGAAAAAAAATTGAGTACAACCTGAAATTTGACTAAGGCAGTCAAACCGAGTCAATCTAGGTGTTTATATTGGCATTTTTGATATTAATGTTATGATGATAACATATGGAAAAGTCTCCGTGTTTATTAAATAATAGCATTTGAAAAGGCCCCCTTGTTTTATGAAACCCTTTTGGAAAGATATCATTGCCTTTAATTCTGACAGTCTTTATTGAAAATGGTTGACCATTGTATTCTCCATCTGGCACCTATGCACCTGATTCGAAATCCATGTAGGCTACAAGAATTCGATCGGATATGAGAAAGAAACTGAATCTGAATCCAAATCGGATCATATTTTAGTGTGCCTTACTAAATCCCACCTAGCTATTGATCTTATCTCAAAACTTTTGGCAAACCAGATTGTATGGATTCAGGTTGATTGGGTATCTGACCCAAATCCATAACTTTTACATCCCTATATTATGACTTGCTTGGATGTTAGCTACTTCAAAAAGTTGATGTTTTTAAACATGCAACCAAGTATTTGAATACCATATTTCTGGTTGCCACATGTTTTAGAGATATGGGTTGTAAGTGACCAAACTAGGTTCATATTTGGTGAATCCAGACTGTTACCATGACTAAATTGTTTGTTCGAATTACATGGGTCCAGGTGGAGGGTTGGTGTGTTCATGTTTATTTTAGTCTGGATTGAAGATTAATCCATTTTAAACACCACATGCAGTCCAGATGCTATCATGGGTCATAGCTAGACAAAAAATGACTCATGTTTGACCTTTATTGGACCCTTGAATTGGATATGGTTTAGCCCATGAATTACATGTTTTCGTTGTCCTAGTGGGTTTGAGTAAATTTTCATCTTTATCCCCCCATTTTTGTAGGAAAGTAGAACTTTTAAAACTGAGAAGGTTGCCCATACATACGTACAACAAAAGGAAAGCAAAAATCAAGACTTAAAATCATAAGACAGTAGAGGTAAGGTGCACAAACCCTGAAGTTCTAATCCAGCTCAAATCTTTCCCTCCCAAAAATCATCCACAAACAATTTAAAGGTCTCGTTTTCTTGTGATTGTATCTATGAAATGGATGCTTTCACCAACTATTGTCTTAGAAGATTTTTCAAAACCTTTATCACTTAGTTGCCCATGCATAAGTACAGCAAAGGAAAGCAAAAATCAAGACTTAAAATCATAAGACAGTAGAGGCAAGGTGCACAAACCATGAAGATCTAATCCAGCTCAAATCTTTCCCTCCCAAAAATCATCCACAAACAATTTAAAGGTCTCATCTTCTTGTGATTGTATCTATGAAATGGATGCTTTCACCAACTATTGTCTTAGAAGATTTTTCAAAACCTTTATCACTTAGTTGCCCATACATAAGTACAACAAAAGAAAAGCAAAAATCAAGACTTAAAATCATAAAACAGTAGAGGCAAGGTGCAAAAATCCTGAAATTCTAATCCATCTCAAATCTTTCCCTCCCAAAAAACATCCACAAACAATTTAAAGGTCTCATTTTCTCGTGATTGTATCTATGGAATGGATACTTTCACCAACTATTGTCTTAGAAGATTTTTCAAAACCTTTATCACTTAGTTGCCCATACATAAGTACAACAAAAGAAAAGCAAAAATCAAGACTTAAAATCATAAAACAGTAGAGGCAAGGTGCAAAAATCCTGAAATTCTAATCCATCTCAAATCTTTCCCTCCCAAAAAACATCCACAAACAATTTAAAGGTCTCATTTTCTCGTGATTGTATCTATGGAATGGATACTTTCACCAACTATTGTCTTAAAAGATTTTACAAAATCTTTATCACTTAGTTGCCCATATACATGAATCCTTCTTCCTAATTGCATGTCTCATAAATCAAGTGTGGATGTGAGAGTTACATAATCTTCTGCCGAAAGAAATTCCAGAGATAAAGATCATAATTTTCAATGAGCAATTGAAAAGATTTTGGCACACCCTCAAGATTAGGTACTTAGTTGTTAAAAGCTGCGCCTAAGCTGCCTAGGCTGGCTAGGCGTAGGGCCACCGCTTAGGCTTATGGGTCTAGGCAGTAAGACCTTGTTTTTTTACCAAGGCAGTGCCTAGGTTGTCCATGCCTAAGCTGCAGGGACATAGTTGTCATGTTTTTAAATTTTTTTTTATCTTTTCTTTTTCTTCTTCCTCCCGCCCCAAAAGTTTTTTTATTCACTTGTTTTCTTCTTTTGATTTTCTTTTTTACCTTATTTTTTTTCTTCTTCCTCATCCTTTCACCCCTCCGCTTAGTTGTCAAAGGCGGAGGAGCCTAGGCGGCCTAGCCGATGTAGCCCCTGGGTCTGATGCGCAGTTTGCACACACACATATATATATATATATATGTTTTCTGTGTAAATGTATATAATTATATATATTAACATATCATAAACATATATATATTATAAATTTGCAATTATGTGTTTATATTATGTATATATATATCTATGTACTTAATTCATATATAATCTATAAGCGTATGAGTTATCTATTTGACTGTTTTTATGTAATATAATTGCTTTACAATGTTCGGCATGTTATTATTTGTCTATTGCTTATTGTTGATTGATTTTCTGTTGAATACTTGTTTGTTATTAATTTTAGTAGTTTGTTTACATATTATGTTTGTTTTTAATTTTTTTTTATTTGGGGTACCGCCTAGTCCGCCTGGGCCCTGCTTAGGTCTTGCCTAGTCTTTTTAGGGGCTCATTGCCTAGGCTCCGCCTAGTGCCTTTGACAATTAAGATTAGGTATCCTTCCTTCCCCCAATGGTCATGGTTCTATGTTTGGGGGATTTGAGAATTCCTCTTTCTTGTTCTACACCTAGGGGTGGGGCATTGGCCCAGCCCGGTCAACGAATGGGTCGGGCCGTTGCCCGGTTCTTAACAGTCTTGGGTTTGAATAGAAGCCCATGGCTCGGCCCATTGGCCAACGGGCCAATGGTGAAGCAGGTCGGGTCCGACCCGGCCTGGCTTGACCCAATCTTAAAATGCATAAATGCTTGACTGAAATTATGGGTTAATGAGAGAATAGCAAGTTCCCATGCAACTAATTCCTAATTAGTGCAACTAATTAGGTAAATATTTATAATTAACAAATAGCAAGTTTCCATGCAACTAATAGTTATCAAAGTTACTATTTAATAGTTAATTTAAAAAAATTCTATTATTAAAAAAATTAATAAATATCTCAGGCCCATCTGGCCGGCCCAGTAGTCTGCGGGCTGGCCCAAGCCCAGCCCAAGTATATAACGGGCCGGGTTTCGGCCCGGTACCTAACGGTCCTGGGCCTAAAATCATGGCCCAAACCCGGCCCATAATGGGCCGGGTCAGCTTAGTCCATCGGGCTGCCGGGCTGGTTTCCCACCCCTATCTACACCTTTCAAACATTGGGAATCTCATGGAGCCCATGTTCGAAGAGACAATATGGAAGATAAGCTGATTCTTTTGCAAGATGACATAAAAAGCATTTTTTGCTAAGGTGTATGCCTCTTCAGATTATTGTGTAAGGACTCCATTTATTGATATGAGCCATGAAAATATGTTTGCTTCTGGATCTGGGCTTCTGCCTCATAAGCTCCATTGAGAAAAGTACATTGGATGCTGGAAGAAGAAAACATAGAAAGATTTCATTGAGAACCTACTTGAGGAGTTTCATGCTAATTTTTCATCTTGGATCTATCAGACATGATCGGATTGAGATTGATTTCAAATAGTTTGAAAGTAGTATACTTTGAAATTTTGAATATGAAGCAACATAAAAATTAATCAGCTTTCCTCCTATTTATAAAAAGTGGTGCGTTTTTGTTTCTTAAATGGACACTGTGAATTGTTCACATGTTGAACATGTGTTCTGTTTGAAATGAGTATAAGCATATCCAACACCAACTGAATTATTTTGTTGTATAAATTGGGGCCAGTTCTAGCCCAATCAAGTGGAACTCATTCATTTATGATATGTGGGTCTAATGTCCTTACAGTATTTGATTTGTTTGGATGTCATGTTCTGCATTCCTCTAATCTAGTGGTTCTACGTGAAATAATCAGGTTAAAGATAAGTTGACTGGGGCAACATACATTGTTGCTGAATCTCGACTATCACAATTACCAAACAAAAAGTTAAAGGCCAACCCATCAAAAGCCCCTGCAGACAATTTGAGTTCTTCAAAGACTAAAGAAAAGAAAGGTTCTTCAAATGAAAAAAATGCAGAGGCAGTGGTTCCTGGTGGTTATGATCTGCTTGGGAAGATCAGTGGTGCTTCATTGGTAGGGATGAAGTGAGTGCTTCTCTGCTCTGTCTTGTATAATGCTAATGCTGTAACTAGTAGTATGTTTGATATTTATTCAGGTATTTATGATGTTTGCAATGTTTGTCCCTAGCTGTACTGATTGATGTAAAATGTTGTTGATGTGTTTCAGGTACGTGCCCCTGTTTGATTATTTCGCAGACCTGAATGATGTGGCATTCAGGGTTGTTTGTGACAATTATGTTACTGATGATAGTGGTACCGGCATCGTTCACTGTGCTCCAGCATTTGGAGAAGATGATTATCGCGTCTGTATCGATGCAAAGATAATCCAAAAGGTTTTCTCTAACTAGATAGTGTCTCTGTTTTCTATTTTCCCTTCTCAAGTATATTTGTCATTAATAACTAGTTTGATTGCGTTGAGGCTTCTCAAGTTGTCAGGAATTGTCACTTTTTCCTGACATGTTCCATCAGTTATAAACCTTGTTGCAAAAACCAAAAATCCTTTTAGAAAGTATCATTAAAAAGTTTTTCCCTCTAGCTGTCTGTGTTTCAAATTTATTACTTATATTGGTACCTTATGCTATCTGACTGAATACCTTGCATATAGCTACTACAAAGTTCTGGCAAGTTTAGCAGTTCCTTTTCCATTTGATACGGCTGTTGGATGGTGTTTTCTAATGTGAACTATTCTTAGGCATGCATTAGCATCACAAATTGGAATATTTGCCACTTATTAGCATCATGAATCAATATTTAAGGAAAAATGTTGCAATATCCAACCTTAACCTCTTACTGTATGGTTTAGCAAACAAAATGTTTGCTGTGCTAGGCTGCTAGCTACTTTTTGATGACATCATTCAGCTCTTGAACCTGCTTTTTGTATTACTATGTCATAAATTTACTTGCATTGCTTCCTTTCCTGTTTCTTGAGCTCATCATGTTTTCGACTTCACCTTGATATATTGCCTTATATTCCTGCAACACTGCAAGTTATTGTTTTTTTTTTCCAAATTTGCTGGCTGTTTTATGGCTTCCAATTGTTGCCAAATCATCATTTTCTTGTTCCATTGTATATTAGTTGCACTTGGTACGTGTACCTAGTTGCACTTGTGTATTGTACTGTTAGCTCGTTAAAAGTGTCAGATGTACAGTGATCAAACTTAATTCGAAATCAGGATCATTGTGATTGTACTTTCTACGATTTGTTCTGCTTTAAAACTTTACTAAAATGCTGTTAAATTTACAATGTATCTGTCTACATCAAGAATATCTGCAAAGCATCTCACTGTTCTTTCCATTTGATCTTATAGCTTTAAAAGTTCTATGCATCTCTCCCTTCTGCATTTTGTTGGTCTCAGATGTGCATTGTCGCTACTGTCCATGAGAGAATATAAACCATACCTTATCTGATGTGATGAAGTAGTTTTTTTTTCACAAGAAGGATTTGAAACAGTAATGGTTGTCCTCTGCTACACTTTTATGAAGCTTTTGGTGTTATCTTGTAGTGGAATTAGTTGTCGTGATGGAGAGATGGAGTTGTTGGACATTTTAGATTTGATTTATAATAGTGTTATTTGTTTCTTATAGGGTGAAGATCTTGTCATAGCTGTTGATGATGATGGTTGCTTTACTGAGAGAATATATGATATGAAAGGGCGTTATGTTAAAGATGCTGATAAAGATATCATATCTGCTGTTAAGGCAAGGAATCATATATCATCACTGATCTTTGTACATTTTCTTATGCTACTGATCTTTTTTTGTTTATTGTTAGACTCTTAATCTTGAATACATCAATATGTTAACTTGGTTGTCTCCAGAAAATTAGATACTGGAGTTATTATATTATTGGTGAAAATGTTTCAATGGATACATTGGGCAGGCAAAGGGCAGGCTTGTTAGTGTTGGTACCATAACACATTCATATCCTTTTTGTTGGAGGTCAGATACACCTCTGCTATACAGAGCTGTTCCAAGCTGGTATGAAGTTGTAACCCGTATTGTTTACTTCTATTTTTGTGCTTCCCAATTGCTTTGACTTTTGATAGTATTGTTTATAATTAGTAGCAAAGCATTAGTAGGATTGATTTTGGATAGATGAAGATTAGACAAGTCAGTGCTGTGCTATGTGACAAAGATACAGGTGCAGCCTGATACGCGATGCAAGTATGATGCACAAATTCATTTTTTATTGGTCACAATGGCACTTTTTAATTTTTTATTCGCTAAAAACTATTTTTGATATTTTCAAACATAAAAACGCATTTCTAGTGAAATCCTATTAAAAATTTATTAGAATAATATCCTTATGTGAATGTTTGTGTTAGCGTGTGAGCATATCCTGTCATGTCAGCAGGGACACCACCAAAAATGGCGTGTGACATAAGTGTTGTGTTGTACATAAGGGGTTTCACTCCTGCAATACTGCAGTAACGCTGCCCTATTATATCTCGGGTTCTGTGAAGAAGGAAATGACAAGTGGATTAAAAATAAGCGGAAAACATCTTTCTCAAAAAAACAAAATAGAAACGAAATCCATTAGAAGGCATTTACAAGTGGTTCCAGTCAGGGAGAAGAATTATGGAATGGCTCTTAAGGTGAATTGGTGGTGTTTCTCAACACCACATTTCTGAGCTTCTTGGGTGTTCTCACTCTTCCTGTTGTCACAGCTTGCGATCGTGGACAGAATCCCACTGGTCCAGTTCACTTATGAGCATTTTGATCCATCTTTCTTTTTCCTGCCGCTAGAATACCAAAGCATTACTCTATGGATAGGGCAACTTGACATTCAATAATTGAAAGACAGAACAACATGAGTAAGAAAGGGTAATATGATTATTGTTGAAGGGACTATAAGGGGTAAAACGAATGAAGATAGAGTTGCAGAATTTGAGTATTGATATGAAGGATTGTTGGTGACATTTTTGGGTCTGGATAGGAACTAATGGGTAAAGATGGCCAAGATGGATCATGTGTAACAGCGGTGACAACAACAATTACTGTAATTGGTATTCGAAATCCTTTTATTGAGTTTTTCTTAATCACACTTTATAATCTCATTTTCATTTTGGTGCTTGTTACAAGGTCCTGATTTGCTATTGCTGGTATTATAAGTTTTTTTGAGGGAGTCCTGGGACAACAACCCTGGAACTTAAAGACATGAACTGCACTTCTTATCTATCTTTATTTTATTGTGTAATTATGCCTTGTGGTTGTCTTTGTTCTTGTGAAGACTGCAGTCAATGTCTCAGCAATGAGCTGTTCATGTTTTTGCAGGTTTGTTTCAGTTGAACAAATAAAAGAACAATTACTGGAGAGTAATAAACAAACATACTGGGTTCCTGATTATGTTAAGGTATTGCTGTCAAGCTATATCACATCCTATCTTCTTGATTTAATTGGCTGGATTGCTGTAGTGTCACAATATTGTTGTGGTTTCTGATATGCTAACTATGTCACATGGATACGGCTGTGGATACGGGGTTCAGCCATTTTTACTAAGTTTTCAATATGACTAGTACATGAGGGGACATGATACATGGACCAAATGGAGTGTCCATGTGACATAGTATGTTAATCCTCAAAGCTTTCTTCATATTTTAGAATTTTGGTTTTAGGAAGTTCTCTTCAGTAATCTGTTGCAAATACAGAAAAGTATCTATTTAAGCAGTTTAACCCAAACATTTCAATTATTTTCTTTTTATACTTTTATGACCTTTCCTTTGAGAGCTTTGGTGATATTTGATAAAATTTTGGGTGCTGCTCTTTCCAAAGCAACATCCTCTCTTTTGTACAACATACATTCACATATACTTTTAGGTATGCTCAGTTTTTAGATCTGATATCGCCTTTGATGAATGCATAGTGAAAGGACATATCATAGCTTTGTTTGCCATTTCAGAAGATAAATCAGAAATGGTTGTATAATTGCAATCATATGCCTGCCTTTTGCTTATTTATTAGCATTGAGGAAATTCTAAACAACATTATTATATACTCGCTTTTTTTTATTATTACTAAAAATTAGGGGATTACTTCTGTAATGAAGTGGGTATACCATATTTTCCACCATTGTCACTGAAATGAAAAGCTGCTCTTGTTTGCAAGTTTGAGAATTTGAGAGTACTTATGCAGTGAGTAAAATTTATACTTTTAGTTTTTTGTTTCTTTAATTTATGTGCGAGGGTTTGTCCGGATTAATTTCATTTACATTCCGAGTCAAGGAATTGCAATATGCCGTGTATAGGGATGCACAACGAGCTGAGCTATCTCGGGCTTAGCTTGAGCTCGACTCGTTTAAGCTCGATGCAAACTCGTTCGGGTTGATAAACGAGCCGAGCTTGATCAGTCAATCAAGCTCGATTAGCCCGATTAAGCTCGGTTTGCATAATTATATTATGCACAGAATACAGTATATGTACAATTTATGTTTGCAAATTTAACACATCAAATGGCCTTGCTCATATGGGTAAGGTGTTAGCCTTTTACGGAGGAGGTGGGTAGTTTGAAACCCACTGTTTTCAGTGCAGTTCAATTTTTTTTAAATAAATAATGCTCAGCTTGAGGTGAGCCGAGCCAAGATCGAGTTCGACTCGAGCTGAGTTTGGACAAAAGCTGTTCAAGCTCAGCTCTAGCCCGAGCCCCAGCTTTAACAGCTAGTTTTTTTATTTGAGCCGAGCCGAGCCAGCCTAAGCTCGGCTCGTGTGCATCCTTAGCCATGCAGTTGGCTGTTACAATATTGTGCGTGGCTCTTGTCTATACTTTTTCAAGGGTGTGATCTCTTCTGCTCTATATCTTTCATACCTTATAATACATAACATCAGAATGTTACAGTGGTGAATAAGTTTATTTTGTTGTTTAGCATTAGTTTGTAGGGGTGGGCAATGATCTGGGGCATGTGGATTGCAGGTGACCAGACTAAATCTAGGCTGGTTATGGCTGTGGCTTTGTACCTGGACCTGAAGAGTTTACGATTAGGCACAAATGCTTTTCTTCCAAAGAAGAAAAAAGGTGCCCATAAAGGATCCATGGTACCCCTGCCACTTAGGTTTCTTTTTCTTGCGCCCCACTCGTCTCAAGCTGGTAGACTCTTTTGTTCCAGCTACTGGGCAGTGTGGAATCTCCATCCTTGCATTGATGGAGGTTTTATGAAAACAAATGGAGTGGTAGGGTGCACATTAGATATCTATCACAAGTCATCTAATGCTCATAACCATTAGTTTAAAGACATCTGAAAAATCATAGCAACGAAAGGGAATAAATGTTCCGGAACTATGGAAATTTGATTAATGATATAGGAGCGTTAATGCCATTATGGGTTATTAAAAGCACCAACTTTAGATTACATGCCATAACAACAATAATCAACCAATAATAGTTGCATTTAACATGGCTATTTTAGCAATGACATCAGCCAAACACATGTTAACCACCACTTTGTGTAACTTTGACAAGGGAAAGAGGAGCTTTCTTTCAGCTGTGCATTCCCGGCCTCTCGTCCAATCAATTGGTGGAAAAAAGCTTGGGGCCATGTTCTAACTAAACTATTAAAAACCTACTTTTACTTTGTAGTATTAACAATGGATACAAGTTTTACATGAATAAGAGAAACCAAGGCCATCAAAAGATTCTTTCTAGCTCACAGTATAGTGGCACGCCAATGTTATTGCCAAGATGCCATGGAATAAGTTAGTCGTTATAGGTGATACCAACCATCATATGTAATTGGGAGATAATAGAGAACAAAGAGAGTCAACCCTCAAGAACATTGCCCTGTGGAGTTTTAAACTGAGGATTGCATTTAGCAGCTCAGCTGACTGTAGGATCTGCTGCACCACCAGATAATAAGAGTGGGACCACTCGAGGCATTTCTCTTCCTTTTAAGCTCTTGAAGATGCCCCTCAATCAAGCATATCATCATGTAATAGTCAAAACCAAAAAACCTACCGTTAGACTACATTAAAAAAATATACTGGTCCCAGCAATTTCAACAATGTGATGGCTTCTATAGCCCATAATACCATCATGTAAGGGAGCCCAACAAATGCATTCCTCTAAAAAACATTCTCACTGAAATCAGGATATGCATATGAGATCACACTGGAGAAGACAGTCTAGACTTGGACTCGTGCTCTCCATTGCTATCATTTGAGACCACTGAAGCCGTGCAAGCAAGAAGCAGTGATAATCCAGGTTCTGATGATCCATCAACTTCCATTTGAACATGCAAAGTTGGTAGGCAAGGAAGAAATTGCAGATGCTATGTACCTTTGATACTTGAAGTGTTCAAACATGGTGCCACTACTGCAGATTGATCATGAAGGCACATTCCAAAAGAGAGATGATAAGGCACCTGTGTCCTTGATCATGATAATGAGGTTATTGCCTTTTTATTAGAATTTAGTAAAACAGAAATATCCACAACAAATTGAGTTTTCTTTATCATCAATGAACACTGACACTTGACCAACTCCAGTTTATTATTTCCCACTGAGCCCTATAGAGATGGAGATGAAAAATCTTGGCTGCTCTAAGATGCAAAATTTCTTTGTAAAAAGCTGATTGGTCTTGATAATACTCTTATGGAAAACCTTCATTGAGAGCTGGTCATTTTGATCTGAGCAGTATTGTGAAAAGCGTCAAGGCGTAGCAAGGCGCTCCACAAAAATCTGAGGCGAGGCGTAAAGCGTAAGCATCAAAGTTTTTTTTTAAAACTTAAAAAAACTATAAAAAATATCTAAAATTATAAATAAATAAAAAATTCTTTATTGATGAAGGAACAACCAACAAGAAATAAAAAATCTCAAATAAATACGAAAAAATATGAGATTAACATGTAAAAATAACATTAATGCAACAACTTGATCTATGTAAGTATCTAAGAAATAAAACATGAGCATTCATTAAATAAAAAATTAACATTAACAACGAAATGCATATTAGGCTTATTAGCATTAACAATATCATGTCATAATTAGAAAATGCATTTTAGCATTAACAACCAAATGTTAATATATATATATGTAGGGTTGTGACAGCATGTAATTGCATGACTTGGTTTTGCCACTAAAAGGGTTTAACGTCACATTCTAGAAGAGATTATTGCTCCTACAAAATTGAATACATTGAACAAGTTGACACATTGATATTAATTTTCTGTGAAACGAAGCAACTAATCTCAATGACTTCATTAACATTGCTTTGAGTGTCTATTAGACTGCAAATTGGTGAACCTGCTACTAAGGGTGTCAACGGATTGGGTATGATCTGATCCTGACACATGTTGGATCTTATAGGGCTAGGGTTTGGTTGCAAAGAAGGGATTTTGATTAATTATTTAGGTTGGACCCATGAGGTCCGATTATTATATGGGTTGGGTATGGTTTATAAAATTTTATACCAAACCAGGTCTGACCGGAGTTTCGGTTAAGATTCTCAAATTTTCAATGTAAATTAATTAAAATTATTATTTTGCTATGTATGGACTGGGTCTAGTTTATGTAATTTTTATTGGATCTGGGTATAGTTTTTCTTATAAAAATCCAGTTAAACCCGAATCTTGATCTGATACCTACATTACTTAGTCGGATTCAGGTTTGGACCCACTCATTTTAACATAGGTCCAACTGATGAGTTGTGGAGCCTGATTTAGAGTTTTTTCCCTTGCAGTAAGGGGGGGCCCCCCCGACGCGGGTCCCGCTGCTCGTTCAGTGGGCTTGGGGTCCAGGGGGGAGCGCCCCCAGAAGAATTTTTTTGGGGCCGTATGTTTGAGACCCAGTGTGTAACGCCCCAAAAATCCAGGACTTGTAACTTTTAGAATAGTTTAGAAAGCTTTGAAATCATACGATTATTAGAGTTTAAATAGTACTTCAGCGGAAAATGATATTTTTAAAACCAGTCAATGGACCTTGAGCGCATTACAGCGTAAACTTTCCTTTGTCGAATTTCGCACAACTATTGAAACCAAATGGTTTCAAAATGTAATTTCAATAATTGAGAATTTGTTCATGGGATTTTACAACCCATTATATTTATTGAAACTAAAAAGAAGTTTACTAAAACAGTTTTAGTAAATCAAGGTTTAATTGAAAGAGAATTTTTGAAATACACTTTATACCAAATTTACCAACATGTCCTTAGGATCGAAACGTCAGGAAAAGTGCTCTATCTTGATCTCATCACGCCATCGTGTCATCGCAGACTGTATTACCTATCCATCATCTGCCCATAAAATGGGTCAGTTTCACTAAAAACTGGTAGGTGCACAGACAAGACAATATATAACATAATTAAGCAGATTAATTTAATATGTCAAGTAGACAGACAATTAAATAGAAATTTGCTTTCAACAGAGTCATGGAGCAAACTATCATGAGCACGATGCTAAAATTATTACAAGCATTTTACTGGCACAAGTAGGCTAACTATTACGAGCAAAGAACTGCATAAGAAATTTAACTAGCAAAATACAATGATACATCAACCACACACACAATTCCATAAGTATTGAACCCGTTCCACACTATAACCTTCATACGTGCATAACTCAACAAATTGTGTGATCGAATTTAAATTATGTTTCGATATTAACTGGCCAAGTGGGTACACACAAGACACGACTCTAGAAACAACCTAGATTGATCCGAGGGTTTATTATGCTATGTATTTTATGATAACCCGGATAGCTGATTGTGTCCGCACTTAAGGGGACGGTCGGTGACCAAGAGAGAAATCCCCAAAGCAACATAAACAATGGATGCATCCTGAACATGGAGGGCTACCACCTAGGATAATTATGGTAGTCCTCTTCCTTTAACTTCGATGACTGGGGAAGCCGAGTCTTTTGCTCGTAACTACCATTAATGGCCTGTCAATCAGAGATTTTGTACCTTTCCGTCCTCTCTCCTGACGGGAGTCAGCCGTTCGAATGAGTACATCAGGGGTAGATAACTGAAGACCCATTCTAGATACTCTGGTCTTTTGACCCAACTCAAGCATCTTGCCGGTGAAGGCGAAAATCATCACTTATTTAGGTGATCTCAACATTTCGTTATTTGCACTCATCGAGGTTGCCACAACCTACTCATCCAATCATCGCAACGTAAGAAGACATACTTGTCAAAAAGTACATACGTACTTGTCAAAAGTATGACTACGATGAAAAGGATATGGTTTCACCAAAGAAACCCCAACAAATATTATCTACAAAAGAAGTAACACAACAAAATTTGGCAAGATAAGTCTTGAATTCATTTCAACAATATTTTGCATATTTCATGATACAAAGTCATCTCGGATCTCTCGTTCAATCAACAAAGTACTTAACATGTCGTGCATGTCTAAAAGTATGCTACACCAAAAAAGGGGGTGCGTAGGCTTCTCAAAAGGAACACCCAACACACAACTTCATAACGATCCAAAGAATATAGGAGTGCTCATTTGGCACGATTCATCCTTAAAAGCCATAATGCCACATTGAGTCATTCACACAAGGCACATCACTATTAATCTTGCATCCAAAATTTATCTTAGTATCGACATGATTCACACGACATGCCACACTAGATTGGTAAATGGAGAATGAGTCCTTCAACATAACCCCACTCATTCATATGCTCATGCTCCTGATCGGGGTTATTTGAATTCGGTCACAACTCGAATCAGGGTTATAAAACATTTCTCACAAGTGTGTGGACTTGGGAGGGCCCAAATGTGACTTCGCAATCCGGCAAGACTTAAAACTTAACTTTGCAAAAGCTGTGAATTTTGAAGAGCACTGGGTTTGCAGAAGGAAACCCTCTTTAAAAGAACTATAGCGCACAAGCACAACTTCCATTGTCTTGAAAACAAGCAAAACAAGATATGCACGAGACTGTATTTATGTAGGTAGGTACTTAAAATGAATAGGAGCCTGTACACATTATATCAAGATGGCAAAACTCAAAGCAACTCTCGATTTGTGAAGCCGCACATCGAACGAAAAGCACATAAGTAATGCACAAAGTAGTAAACCGTACCTCAGACAAGTAAACCGTACCTCAAACAACTACAAACTGTAGGCAATACTCAAAGTACGAGATTACACTATAGCCAAATATACAAGCCAGCAAGTAAGGTCATAGGTAATACACGAGGTACAAAAACGTACATCGCCCAAAGGAACGTACAGGCAAGTATATATATACAAGCAATTTAGGGCATAAGTATTGCAAAAAGTACGAAACCACACCTCAACCACATAAGCAAATACACAAATTAATACTCGAAGAGTGAAACCGTACCTCGACTCATAAATATGCAGACAAGAAAATACGCAACGCAGAAGCAATATAAATCTAAGTACATCTAGCATGGACATCTTAATTATTTCAACTTAAATAGGTTCATCTATTGCCCCTAGTGCGACTTTTCCCTACCTGGGAAAGTTGCGAGGTTGCGATAGTCTCTGAGCGTAGGTAAGCACGAACTCGAGCCACGGAGGGCGAGCAAGGTCCACCGTTCAACCTGCGATGCTTAGAACATTAGCAGTATGCCTTAATACAAATGAGAAGCAGGTTCGGTAAGACCTGCTATGGTACCAGACCCCAAATACGAGGGTAGGCAAGGAACTCAACTCCCTGCAGAAGAGGGACAGAGGCAACAAGGCAGGAGCCCGAGGTTCCCTGCTTACTGGAACAGTAAAGGGTAGAGGAACAGGGGGAGTAGAGCCCCTTGTCAACAAAGCAAATGGCAGGGGCCTCCTGCCTACAAGACAAGAAGGACAAGGGGAACATAGCCCCCTGTTGACAAAACAAACGGCAAGGGGGGCTGAGCCCCCTGCCGACAAGACAAGAGGGACAAGGGGGAACGCGGCCCCTGCCAGGAAACTAATAAGAGACAGGGGTGGAGCCCTCTGCCAAGCAACACAGGAATAGCAGGGGAGCCTCGCTCCCGGTCGCAAGCCTAAAAGAAACAGGGGCAGGCCCCCCCGCCAAAAACGAACAAGGGCAGGAGAGTTGGCCAGACTCGACCCTCAGGCCAAGTCTGTCCCTGGTTTGTAAGGAGGCTACGAGGAGTGGTGGGCTCGGCTGTCAGACCGAGCCCGACACTAGGTTGTAGGGTACATGAATCAGGGAGAGAGGCATAAGAGGGGGAGGGCTCGGCAAAGGTTATTGGACCTCTACCGAGCCTCCGGCAAATGCAAGAGAGAGGGGAAGGGCTACAGAGGAAAGTGCGACAGAGGATCGTTGCGCCCCCCCTCCCCCCCTTGCCGATCCTCCTACGAGGACCTGCAAAAAGGGAGGGAGCGACGACAGAGCCTCTGGCCCTACCGATCCCCTGATCGAAACCAAGGGAGGGCACGACAGGAAGCCACCGACGATCATCGCACCGAGCTACAGAGGGGGAATGAAAGAGGGAGCTTCGGGGTTACTTGAGGGTCGTCGAGAAGGCAACGACAACAGTGATGAGGTGATGAACGAGGGGGGGATGGTAGTCACCGGTGGCCTGCCAGAGAAGGAGCCGGCACATGATGAGGGTTGCCGGAAATCGCAACGAGAGAGAGACGAGGGTCGCGAGGTTGGGATGCCGGCGAAAGGGGCTCGGGTTGGCTGCAACGATCTCTGACAGGAACCCGCCACCTGCCAGAAACGCAGAAGAGAGGGGGTCCGTCTATCCTCCCCTCCTACGATGCTCTTAAAGTGCTCGGGGAGGGCCGAAAATCGGGGAAACCCTCAAGGGTTTCCCCTTATCCTGTCGAGTGGGTGGGGGTGCGGCGCATAGGGGAGATGCGTCGGGTTTTAAAACCCTAACGAGAACGGGCCCGGGTAGGGTCCAGACCCGACCCGGCCCGGGTTCGATTTTTTTACGTGGGTTTTACACGGTGTCTTATGGATCAGACCCAATTTGTTTAGGTTTAGGGCTGTCGCCCTTGCCTTGTATAAATTCTTTCTTTCTTTCTCTCTTGTATCTGTCGAGAAAGAGCAATAAAGTTAATCCTCTGGGCGACCGTGGTTTTTTACTCCCTCTCGGATTTGAGGGGAGGTTTTTCCACGTAAATCTGTGTGTTGCTGTGTTTTGTTTTCTTCAGTTGTTTCTTGCTCGTGGTTTTCGTAACACTAACCCATTGACACTCTTACCTGGCACTGCCTGTGCATTTATCATGCCCTTTTTTATATTTACACATAGAAACCACCCCTATGATCAGAGACCTGGCCGTGTTGGTTTTGCCGGCCGTACTTACGGTCAACGGGCTTGAACAGGGTAGTAAATGCCCTTTTTACTAGCAGCTTAGTTAAATTGCGTAAAAAAACCCTAGTTTTTGGTCAAACATGGGCTTTGACCCTCATTTGACTAAAAAATTCAAGGCGTGTACGCCTCGGCTTGAGGCGCACTTCGCCTTGATGCGTGCACCTCAAGGCGTATGAGGCGCACACCTTGGGGGACTGTTGCCCTTTGTACATGCGCCTCAAGGCATAAAGCCCCTTGCCTTGAGGCGCATTTTTAATAACACTGGATCTGAGTCTTGTTACAATGTAATTGCCTTCATTTGCCTGATGGGTTAAGCAGGTGATACTGTTGGTTAATGTGTTGAATACTAAAAGATTAAGAATGTTGGTAAAAGATTGTGTCTCGTCATTCCTTATTGTATTAGAGAGATTAGAGGACTTCTTCTCGGATATATTGTTCGGAGTTTTCTTTTGCACATTATTTATTTTTCTTGCTATTCAGTCTTTGGAGAGGTTCTGTTTATGCCAATGTATACATACATATCATTTCATTATGGTTTTCAAGGTTTCTATGAGATTTATTTTTGATGAAAATATATCTGAATTTGGAGCTTAATTTCTATCCACAATAGGATTTTTTTTTGTATAATTGCAATTACGGTGATGGGATCCTATGCTTCTTACTTGCTTAGGCATTTGGTGCACTATGAAAAATACTGTGTTTTATGATGTTGTCTTCTTCCTGGACTTCATTTCTCTTCATTTTGGTTTAATTGGAGCAGTTCTATAGGGTGTATTGTGTACTCATTATGTTGTTTGTCCAAAAAACCTCTCCTTTTCCTTCTTAGTATGTGAAGAAATCTGCTGTTCTTTTTCCTTCTTCCCATTCTATCATATAGTTGGTTGCATTGCTGCGTGCAGCTTATTGTACTGAAGAATGTTTCAACACTGTATTTTTCTAGGAAAAGCGGTTTCACAACTGGCTGGAAAGTGCAAGAGATTGGGCAGTCAGTAGGAGTAGATTCTGGGGCACACCTTTGCCTGTTTGGATTAGTGAGGATGGTGAGGAGAAGTTGGTCATTGAGTCCATTGAGCAACTTGAAAAGCTTTCTGGAGTCAAGGTTAGTTCCTCCAATTTTGTGTTTTTTCTTTTAGTTGAACATGATTTCGAGTGACAATTTTCTTTTTCTTGGTCATTCAGTTTTGTATCTTTGATTTCTGCATCATTTTCCTTCCCCATTTGCCTTATTTATTTATTTTTCCATGCTGATCTAAATCTGTAGCACCTGTCCTACAAACTGTATTTCTTTTTTGCCTTTCATTATGATATGTTGTTGAATAAAACATTCATTCAGCAAAACCTGCATGACAGTTTTCCTGTTCTGCATTTTTATTATCTTGGAATTCATTAAGCACTGTTGTTTCCTGTAGGTGACTGATCTGCACAGACACAAGATTGATCATATCACCATTCCATCTTCTCGCGGTGCTAAGTTTGGTGTTCTGCAGCGTGTTGATGATGTAGGTTTGAGTGAGTAAACATGGTTGTATGGATATTGGCTTCATCTGTTCTTTGATTCTCGTTATTTTTGTTGTTATATCTGCATCTGTAGTATGATGTTTTTCTCTGGTTGGGAGAAATTTGTGATTGCTCTCAAGGTTGATTGCCTTGGTAATTTTTACCATCATATTCTTGGTGGTTAATAGTGAAAATCAAAGATGCAGACCAATTAGGATGATTCATATTCCGATGGACTAAAGAAGTTGGTTCGTTTGAAATCTATGATTGGTGAAAACAATCTACATATTTTCCTGAACTGGCCCTGTGCCTAGGGTGACTATCAGAAGCAAGTCATCCGACATGAAAAAATAAGGTCATGAACAGGATAAAACTCTATACTAATTAATATAAAAGTATAATCTGATCTCATGCAGAAAGGTTTTGCTTTAACATATCAGATGTCAACTGATAAACCAGTCTTCACAACAGAAACAGGCTTACAAGTTACAACAGTCACCAGGCTCTTCTTCTATCCACTCATCCAATATGTCAAGGTTGTCATTACTGATGGGGTCGGAGCTGCTCCTTTGGCCTCTTCTTGATTATTCAAGTAATAGGTAGTAGCATGAATGTCTTGATAGGGCTGGCTATTCATCTCTTATCAATCACCGTCCAAATTGGCATATAATATTTTTTCTTGCCCTTGAAATTATCTCTAATCTGCCCTTTTGCCCTGTTCATATCATCATACAAGTAGGACATATCTGGCCTCTGACCACTATCCACTTTCCTCAACACTTTCACAAGTGGCATTGTCATCCTCAAAAGCATATTGCACCCCTTCCAAAAGTCCGTAGAGAAGGCTACTCTACTGTCTCAACTCCAATAGGTTTCTGTGCAATATTCACAACATTCCATTAATCTAAAGTAAACATTTGCTTTGATTCATTTCGATGAATGACAAGGCTTTGTACAGTCAAAACATTCGTAGCAAACCTTGTCAGTGCATGACGTATCAACTCGGGCCCCTTGGTAAACCTCATCATCAAGTTTAATATCCTGGAATGATTATAGATGATATTTGATACTTTCTTGCACATTGCAATGATCTCAGAAATGCCATCCATGTCACTAATATCTTCAAGCATGAGATCAATGTAATGCACTGCACATGAACACCAAACAAAACAATTATAGTGATCCTTCACCATTTTCCCAACAACTCCGAAGTTTGTTGTATTATCAATAATGAATTGGACCACATTTTCAGGTTTGACATCTTCTACCACCTCTTTAAAGATGAAAAACAACTCATCTACCGTCTTCATTCTATCAGACATCAATATATTAAAAAACAAGATACCTTTAGGACAAGAAAGCAAAAAAAACATCTGATTCCACTGTATTCAGTCCGTCCATCCATCTGCTAGGATGGTGCAACCCGTAGTTTTCCAAGACTCACTAAACTCACCACACCACTACTTTACTTCTGCAACAACTTGCTTCAGAATCATGTTCCTCGATACATGATAAGACATCTTGTAACCAGCTCCTGTACTGGCTATTGTTTCAACCATAACTAGAAAATGATATGAGTTTCCAACATTCAAGGGTGTGCAATTATCATAAGAAAAACCATCCAATTGTTATATCTGTTTGCTTGGAGGTCATGATATAACATATATCTAGTTGGGGCTCCTAGGGTCATCCTAGGTGGGCAATAGGTAACAATCCCACATCTTGGACTCGTAAAGCGCCTCTCTCCTCCCCTTCTTTCCTTGTTATTACCACTACGGTGTGGTGCACACTCAGTACCACGGTTCTGTCACTACCTCTATGTCTTCACCCTTATGCTCACTCACACTGCCAGTTGCCTCACCAAACTCCTTAGGAGTCTCTTATGGGTCATCCTAGGGTTGTGACATATCTCAACCCTCAATTGTTGCAGACTCCTGTTTTCTCATCCTCTTCCTTTGGTTCTCCTGCAATAGCTTATTCATTTGTCATTTTACGTCTGTCTGCTGTCTAGAATTACACGCAGTCACATTTTGCTTTATGTTGGCTAAATGATGTTTCATCCTCTAAATGCCTCCACGAATCTCCCTTAGACAATAGTTGTACCATTTGAGCAACCTATTTCCTTCATAAACCGGTGTACAATGATGCCATGCTAGGTCTCTTGGTGTAGCTATGCTCCAAACATCTTGAATCAAATCTCTAGGGTTCCGTTTTGAGGGTTAGAGGCCAAAAAAATGTGTGTAAGATGAAAATGGACAACTTTAGGGTAAATCACACTACTATGACTTAATTTTGAGGGTTAGAGGCCAAAAAGTGAGTGTGTAGGATGACAATGAGGGACTTTAACATAAATCACCATTCTAGGGCTCGATTTTGAGAATTAGAGGCCAAAAAAACGTTGAGTAGCATGGAAATGAGTGAGATTTGAGGTAAATAACACATCTAGGGCTTGGATATAGCAAAAGCCTCAATTTTTAGGGTGGATTTGATATAAAAATGAAAGGGTGTGAAACGAAGTTTGGGGAGGGAGAATACAAAGAAAGGGGTCAAAATGACTCCTTGGGGCTTAAAAAATTGCTCTGATAAGTGGTTGATCACCCTTTTTTCATCAACAGAAAAGTATGAAAAAAACTTGAAGTTGCCTTGTACGATACAATACAATACACCCTTGTATTATACATATGGTCCAATACAAACTTATAATCATGAAATTTACGATATATGGGTGATATCGTGCTGGTTCACTCAACGATACACCGATACAACATATAGTATCTTACAATACAATACTGATAACACTACTCTAGTATAGGTTTGTGATGGATCTTGGTTTTATTGTTTACGATATCTTGAGTTAGTACCTATGTCACATAGGTGCGGGTGCGACGATGTGGCACTTTAAAAAAACTTGGGTGCGGGGGTGCGGGAGAGTATATATATAATTTTTAACAATTAACAGTAACATTAATGAAATAAAAACAATTATCATAATATCATCAAATCAATTCATCATCATGCATGCAATAAATCAAATTAACAATCTACAATTCTATTCTTCACGATAAAAACTAACACCACAATTGAATCAACTTAAATATATTATAGAAACAATCAAATAAGTAAAACAAAAAGGAAGTAAATTAAACCACTAATAAAAAAAGTAAACAATGAATAATTACATACCAAAAGTATATCCTACATAATGTATATGATTATGAGGTAATGAATCCTAATAATTTTCTGCTTCATTATCAAATGCATCATAAGAAGGAAGACTAGGCTCAGATAAGTTCATGTTTGTAATGTTGAAATCATGCTCTTCCTCTAAGTCACACTCTTTTGAGTTTACATCAAAAAATTTGGATGATCCTTGTTTGCATTACAAACCCAATTTGAAAATGTTAAATACATGTATATTTAAATGAAGAAACTAAGAAATAATCAAATAACTAAAAGAGAAATTAATACTTGTATTCATCATTGGTTCACGAAAGTAGTCGATTAGAATGAACATATACTAAATCCTCTGCACGCTTGCTGGTGAGTTTGTTTTTCTTCGTGTTGTGGATTTGAGAATATTTGCTCCAATTTCTCTCACAACAGGATGAACTAGCAGATTGAGATAGCAATTTCAATGCAGGACGTTGGAGAAGAGGTGTTTCTTATCCAAATGTTGACCACCTAGTGATAGGATCTATATTCTCATCCTCTCTCGCTAGTAATGCTTGTCCATATAATCTCGAAGATGATTTTTTTTAACTCTTTTGTGACTTGATTTAGAATATGTGATTCTCGATAAAGTCTTGCCATATACATATTTCTATACCTTGATAGCTCTAGGTCTAAATTTAAAGGGACACGACCAACATCACATTCCTGCCACTTTTTTTGCATAATATTTTGGATTGAGAGAATGTGCCATGCAATGTAAATGAGTGTTGCTCTTATCCCATATTCTGACTAAAATTGAATGAATATGATTAAAATTTTTTGAATAATTCAATGCAGGATTTTTTTCCTCATGCTTGAAAACTATAACTTGTATTTTTTAAATCATATTATCCCACATTTCATAAACTTTGTGAAGCATTGACTGATCCTTATCAACTTCTCTCTACATTTCTCAAATAGGTTGCGTAAATTAAAGGAAGTATACGACTCTATCTCAAAACTTATCATCAATAATGAATTTCTTGATTTCTTGAGCCTTGACAACATCATAAGCATGATAGAATGTCCAATTTTCATCTGTCACCATGTTAACCAAGGCATTCTTTACTTAGTATTTTTCACCATCACAATGATGGACACAAAACGTGTTTCAGCAACCTTGAACAATTTCACGTCAGAATGCCTATTAAGTATAGCATTAGCATGATAGTGGTTGACAATAAAATTCCTAATGCTTTTGACTTTTTTTTAATTCTTCAATCTAGAACATAGAGCATATGCTGGTGAATTTTCTTCTTCTTGAGGGACAAATTCAAGCTGTGTGCTAAACAGGGAGTTCAAAAAATATGAGGATACTCACTCTCCAAACTCAATGCTGCACTTTTACAAACTGGAGCATTGTCTGTGATAATTTGCACTACTTTCTGATCACCCACTTTATTACTTCTATAAACAACCCCTTCAAATACTCAACATTTTAACTGCTTTCAAGAATACTAGGCCACTAAGCGAAAACACAATAAAATTAATCAGTGGACGCCTTTGAATATTTGTCTACCCATCATAAACAATGAAAACTCCATTTTGTTCCCATAAATATTTCTTAATCTCTAACAATCTCTCAACATTTGTTCTATTTTCTGCAAAGAATTATCGTTCATAGTTTTTCAGAGCTTGGAGGTACGTAGCCACTCAAGTAACTAAATCCTTTCAATAAGGATTTCTAGCTGCATTAAATGAAAGTGAACTAGAATAAAAATACTTTCCTACTTTTCTATCTATCTCCTCATTTTTATATGTATTGAATGATGCTTGTATCTTTCTTCTTCCTCTACCTCCTATATTCATTTTTTAGCATCTTCTTGGTGGCTTAAAAATGGTACACTAATTGCACAAGAATCACTTATTATCTTCATCTTTTCATATTCATCTTGTATTTTTTTGTATTGTTTTCACATTGCTTCATCAACTCTTTTGCATCTTGAAATGCCATGTCCTGGTATCTTCAACAAATGCGCCTTAACTCTTACGTAAGACCCAACAAAATCTCTTTCACAAAGCTTGCATCGAAATCTCTTGTTTTCACCACCTTCTCCAATTTTTGCAAGCTTATCCACATGTGCCTATAGTGGCTCCCCATCATCACATGTTGTAGCTAACGAACTTGAATCAACACTCTCACTACCGCTACCAGCAAAACTAGCATCCCAACTTATATGTGGGGATGAGGATGACGCGAGTCCTTTTCCTTTATCCATCATTTTTGCCCTGAAAACAAAAAAATATTATATTAAAATCAATTATGCACACAATCAAGATTGATACTATTGAGTGCTAGGTCAATAACAATAAGTTATACATTTGGATGCATTCACGGCAACACACTTGCAAAGCTTGTCAGACCTTTCTTCTAAAAAATATAGTACTACGTAAAATTATGTTTTAGCAATAATAAAAATACGACAAACCCCTTGCATTAATAAGGGCAAGGGATATAACATCGTAAATTTGGCCACTGCATGCTGATCTAATTTGGCACTTAAAAGAAAGGTCAACATATTGAACCAAAAGGACAAAATCTTAGGATTTGCTAGGTAACACCAAGCACAAGAGAAAAAGACCATTTAGATTTTTTCACGAGTCGGGAGTCACAACTGCAATACATCTCTTAATAAAAATCCTTATAGCTGAAAAAAATGCAGATACTGATTAGCTTTTTCTTTATAATAGCTGGGAAGCGCTCACCTTATTTTTGGCACTGTGTTTTATTATTGAGCACAATTTCTGACCCATGGAGATTGGAGGAGAAACAGGGAAAACATTATACTGAGAAACAGTGGTTCACGTTATAAACATGAGAACCCAGTCAGGTTTAACCAAGAACTCTTTTAGTCGCCAAAACTTTGAGACAGTATCTGGTGCTCTATAGTCAGCAGAAATTAGTTTATTCTTATCTCAAAAAAAGTTGTCATTTCTCACCAACTTTTGATATTTCAAATCCAGAAAAGTTTAATACAGCTACAAATTGACTATAATTTAAGAATTAACAAAATCATGTAATTGTCAAATATAGATGAACCACAAAAATCACATGACAAAGATGAAAGTTTACATAATTTTCATCAATTAATGGGCTTCTGAATCACACATATATGGACCAAGTATTTGTCAAGAAGAGACCCAGCACTAAGTGGTTGGGAGGCAGAATACACACACACACACAAATTATATGGATACACATTATTTATAAATCATATAAAATGGATGAGTTCAACATCATCACCCACAAAATAGAGGCCTTTGTAGCTTTTTATACAATGAAAAAATTTATCATCCAAATTAGATCAGCATGCATTGGCCAAATTTAGTAAAACGAGGGGGTGATTGTGGTATATAACATCGTAAATTCGTAACACTTGAGAAATAACCACATGATAAAAAAAGTGTGCGAGGGGAGAGAGATTGAGAGAGAGAGAGAGAGGTACACAGACAGCGGGGGTGGGGATTTAGCCGAGAAGAGCGAGAGAGACGAGGGGAAAGAGATTGAGAGAGAGAGGTACACAGAGAGAGGGGGCAAAGGTTTAGCCGAGAAGAGCGAGAGAGACGAGGGGAGAGAGATTGAGAGAGAGAGAGAATGAAGACATACCTCCTTGCCGTGCCGGAATCGCCACGCCAGACTGATCGCCTTGCCGCTGCTGGGTTGGAGACGGAGAAGAGGAGGCGTCGGGGTCGAGAGGAGGAGGCAAAATGTTTTTGCCCTAATCCCCCTCCCAACCCATTTCATCGGGGAACATTTTTTTAAGTCCAAAAATTGGACACTTAAGACCCTGGGTGCGTTGACCACACCTAGGATCGGTTTGACAGCACCGGGTGCTGCACCCACAGCCGCGTCGACGCGGGTGCGGCACCCGGCTGGCCGAATCCCTGTGACATAGGTTAATACTAATGCTAGAAAATGAATGGCCTTCTTCTTATCTAACAGTATCCTTGGATCTTATTTTGGTCTACTGATTGAATTATTTCGAGTTTTTAATTCATTTTCATTTTCTTTGTTAATAAATTGTGTTTGCCATCATTTATGGCGACAAATATGTCACAGGGATTCGGCTAGTAGGGTGCTGCACCCGCGTCGATGCGACTCGACGCGGGTGCGGTCAACCCGACCCTGGGTGCGTTGACTGCACCCAGGGGGAACCCCCGGACCTGTTAAATTATGTATCGATATTTGTAATCTCATATATATATTCATATACATGTATCTCTCTCTCTCTATATATATATTCTTATCCACCCGAAAAGGGCATTTCTGTAAATTCCTGTTTTACGCATATTCCATTTTAGAATATGCTTGTAACCTTTCTTTTTATTTTATTTTTTCCCTTTTATTTTTTCCTTTTTTCTTTTTTCTTTTTTTTTGTATTTCATGCCACATAGGGAGGCTCCCCAAAGAGTCGTTGGGGAGCCTCCAACGGTCACATATGTGACCGTTGGGGGCTCCCAACGACTCTCTTGGGAGCCCCCTATGTGGCTCCTTTGCTTTCTTATAAATAGGGGATTCTCTCTCTTGTATTTTTATGGCTTTGAGTCAAAGCCCAAGTGCTCAATAAAGTGATTCCAATATTTTTTATACCGTTGTGCATTTGTGAGTTGTGCTTTTGTGCACAAGTGTTCTAAAGTGTTCTAATTGTGCATGTGTGCCAAGTTTATTATCAAGAATATTAAGGTCTTGATCTTAGTATCTTATCTAACAGTATCCTTGGATCTTATTTTGGTCTACTGATTGAATTATTTCGAGTTTTTAATTCATTTTCACTTTCTTTGTTAATAAATTGTGTTTGCCATCATTTATGGCGACAAATATGTAACAGGGATTCGGCTAGCAGGGTGCTGCACCCGCGTCGACGCGACTCGACGCGGGTGCGGTCAACCCGACCCTGGGTGCGTTGACTGCACCCAGGGGGAACCCCCGGACCTGTTAAATTATGTATCGATATTTGTAATCTCATATATATATATATTCATATACATATATAGAGATACATATACATATGTACTATGTATATGTATCTCTCTCTCTCTTTATATATATATATATTCTTATCCACCCGAAAAGGGCATTTCTGTAAATTCCTGTTTTACGCATATTCCATTTTGGAATATGCTTGTAACCTTTCTTTTTATTTTATTTTTTCCCTTTTATTTTTTCCTTTTTTCTTTTTTGTTTTTTTTTGTATTTCATGCCACATAGGGAGGCTCCCCAAAGAGTCGTTGGGGAGCCTCCAACGGTCACATATGTGACCGTTGGGGGCTCCCAACGACTCTCTTGGGAGCCCCCTATGTGGCTCCTTTGCTTTCTTATAAATAGGGGATTCCCTCTCTTGTATTTTTATGGCTTTGAGTCAAAGCCCAAGTGCTCAATAAAGTGATTCCAATATTTTTTATGCCGTTGTGCATTTGTGAGTTGTGCTTTTGTGCACAAGTGTTCTAATTGTGCATGTGTGCCAAGTTTATTATCAAGAATATTAAGGTCTTGATCTTAGTATCTTGTTGAAGATACTTTTAGAGGACCCCCTTTTCTCTCTCTCTCTCTCTATATATATATATATATAATTTTTTTTTACATTTTTGCCCCTGCCGAACCCCCGCACCCAAGGTTTTTGAAAGTGCTGCATCCGCGCACCCGCACACCCGCACCTGCACCCGCACCCGCACCCGCACCCACACCCATGTGACATAGGCATGTAGTACAAATGTATTTTGTATTCTAAGCCTGTCTAACATGTTAAGTTTAGGAGAATTTATGCAGCTTTTTCTTTTTTGTGCAGGTTTTTGATTGCTGGTTTGAGAGTGGCTCCATGCCTTATGCATACATTCATTACCCCTTCGAAAATGTGGAGCTTTTTGAAAACAATTTCCCAGGACATTTTGTAGCTGAGGGGCTTGATCAAACACGTGGATGGTCTGCCTTTCACCATTAAGATCGATCTTTTGGTTTTTCCAATGTTGAAGTGCTAGCCAAGATATAATAGTTTCTGTCTATGTTGTATTCTTGCTTTCTGTATGCTGGAAATCCTAATGCCTTTGCTACAGTTCGTGTTCTTTTTGTGTTGTGTAAGAAACTTGCTTGAGTGTGAGTTCCTGTTCTTGTTTGATGGAAGTTCTGTTGTTATTATTGTTGCTAATTCTTAAAACTATTTTTTAGTTATAATTGTTGATGATTCCTGTTAAAATTGTACATAGCTGGGGTATTCTCTTACATTATTTATCCTGTTATAATGCCCAGCTCTATCTTATTGGGTTGAGAAAAGATCTGTGGTTTGTTCAAGTTATTCAGATTTCTAATATATAAATTTTCTATTTCAGGGATTAAAACACTTGTTTTTTTGCTTGTAACTAGTGCAGTAGTTGTGTAATATTGACATAATCAATACGTTGTTTTTGATCGACATATAGATGCTATGTTAAAGAAAACCTCAAACTATCTTTAAGTGTTTTTTGCGTGATTGGAAAATAGGCATTAGAACAGCTTCTCACACTTTTCTTTGTCCACATGTACACTGGAACTTTTCTTTTGGATTTAGTATTTATTTAGTTGTTAGCATGTTGATGAACCATAAGAGAGAGAAAGGCCATTTTCTAATCAAGTATATAATTTGTTTGTGATATGTTCTTGTAGGCAGTTTTGGTTCAGAGAGTTGTCATCAGGTGATTTATTGTGTGCATGATTTTTCTTTTCTTATTATCTGGAAAAAGTTGTATGAATGGACAATGGATGTAAATCATAGCATGAGTGCATGGCGTAACAGATCAAATCAATGGAGTTCACAAAATGAGTTTCCCTTTTTCTAGTCTACACTTATCTCAAAAAAATTATATTTGCTTCCAAATCTTATGATGAACCTGATTTGGTGTGAGACTGTCATTCACACGTGTGCGTGTCTGCATTGTCATTCATAAGATGGTCACCTAGCTAGTCCGCCATGCCTTGACCCAGCATAATCTTTGCACGTAATCATTCTACCAATTCAGGTTTCCTTGTATATTTTACTTTATGGTCAAAGCTGGTTGTACTCCCCGGTGGGCAGGGGGTTGGGTCCTTGAGGGTTTTACGAACCGGAAGCCAGCCAATGTGCGGTCAATGATGGGGTGGGGGGGGCTTCACCTTAAATTATCCAAAAAAAAGTGAAGTTTCGGATGGAATCTGACTATTTTTGTCAATTTTCTTGCATCTTCTCTTGATGAAAGATTGGTTGTGATTTATGCAAAAGTTTTATGTTTTTGAGTTGATTGAATGGACAGCAGTAAGCTGCTATCTTTATTGGTCTCTGTTGTTCTATTGAAGTCTATATTTGCTTCAACATTACAACCTTGAGACTTGTGATTTATTTTATTCTTTTGTTGGAAAACTCATTATGGTTTTCTTTGGCATGTGGAGGTTTATAAATTCATCCTCTGAGTTGGAATTTACCTGCTTACCTCTGCCATCCTTGTTTCTGCATTTTGCTTCCACCATAGCTTGGCCTTTCTTCCTCTGTTGTCTTCCCATACGCTAAGAACTTTAATCTGGTTACATCTTTGTAAGATAAGTCTGGAATGCTCAGAGGTTTGTCTTTAAGTTGCTAAATCATTTACTGCGAAGATAAACTTGAATGAGGATAACCAGCTCAATCTATGCAGCTTAAGTTTTATAGATCCTTTATCATCAGCTATTATAGGTGATATCTATGAAATTTCACTTATAAGGTTCATGTGGGGGAAATGGCTGTTTTTTTTCCTGGTCACGATTGTAAACTAGAAGGGAATTTAACCTCCTCAACAGACAAGTGGATGCCTTCTATTCTTTATTTTCTTATTGTTCTTTCTTGGAGGGAGGTTTGTTTTTGTGTTATATGTGAAAATCTTGTAATGAAATATGCGGAAGAATCCAAGAATGCTAAAGCATTCACTATGTCCCACACGGACAAATGCAACAAGCATAAGAGAGAAAATCCACTAAGGGATACACATGAAAAATAATATCACTATTATTGAAGAGGAGCTCTCAAGAGCCATACCACATACATGGGGGGTTCCCTCTATTTATAAGAAAAGGAGACCAAAGGGGCTCCCAATAGAGTCGTTGGGAGCCCCCAACGGTCACATATGTGACCGTTGGGGGCTCCAACGACTCCATTGTGGGGCCCCTTTTCGGTATCCAAAAAATACAATTTTAAAAATAAAAAGAAAAATAAAAAATAGTAAAATAAGAGAAACAAAATAAGTACCCCTATGGGGTACTTTGTGAAATGACCATAATACCCCTATCGGGTATTATGGTATTATTACATATGTTTTAACACCCCCCCTCAAACTTTACGGGGGAATGACCGAAAGTTTGCCAAGAAGGAACAAGAAGCGAGGAGCAGGTAGGGCTTTGGTAAAGAAATCTGCAAGTTGATATTCTGAAGTGACATATGGCAGTGTAACTGTCCCACGAAGATATTCATCACGTACATAATGACAGTCCATCTCAATATGTTTAGTCCTTTCATCAAAGGTGTGGTTGCTGGCAATATAGATGGCACTTTTGTTGTCGCAACAAAGCTTCGAAGCACCGGTAATTTCGACTCCCATATCTTGAAGAAGACTTCGAAGCAACACAAGCTCCATTATAGTGGTTGCCATAGCCCTGTATTCTGCTTCAGTAGAAGACAATGAGACTTTCTGCTGTTTTTTGCACCTCCAAGCAATTAGCGAATCTCCTAGAAACACACAAAAGCCAGTAGTTGAGATTCGATCATTTGGGTTTCCTCCCCAGTCAGCATCAGTATAAGCCAGTAAATCTAAGGAAGAGATTGAGGATAGGAATAGCCCTTTAGTCAAAGTATTTTTAATATATCGAATGATCCGGAGCACTGCACTCATATGCACAGATGTAGGAGCATGCTGAAATTGGCTTGCAGAGTGCACAGCATGAGCAATATCGGGCCTGGTGATAGTCAGATAGGTGAGGGAGCCTATGAGTTGCCTGTAGGGCGTAGGATCATCCAGCAGAACTCCATCCTCCAGTCGTAGTTTAGCATTGATAACCTCGGGAGTCTCCACCTTTTTATCATCTGAAATCCCAGATTTGGAACATATGTCTGCAACAAGCTTCATCTGTGATAATATATACCCTCGAGGAGAGTATGCAACTTCTATACCAAGAAAGTACCTGAGAAAACCCAGATCAGACATATCAAAATTATGTTTTAACATATTTTTAACTTTAAGAATACCACTTTCATCATTGCCAGTGATGATCATATCATCAACATAAAGCAGAAGGATGATGATACTATTACCTGCATGTTTAACAAAAAGAGCAGTGTCAGTATAACATGAGCGAAATCCCAATTGTAACATGATAGCACTAAATCTATCATACCAAGCCTTAGGGGCTTGTTTAAGACCATATAAGGCTTTTAATAACCGAAGGGTTTGACCTTGGTTAACACTGATTCCCGGCGGAGGGTCCATATATACTTCTTCATTCAACTGACCATTAAGAAAGGCATTTTTAACATCTAATCGGAATATAGGCCATTTCTTAGATGATGCTACCGCAATTAAAGTTGTAACGCTTGTCATGCGAGCCACGGGAGCAAAAGTCTCCTCATAATCGATGCCATATTCTTGTGAGTATCCCTTAGCAACTAATCTAGCTTTATAACGCTCTAGGGAACCATCACTTTTTGTTTTGACTTTGCAGACCCATCGACATCCTATAGCTTTCTTATTTGGAGGAAGGTGAACTATTTCCCAAGTTTTAGCTTTATTTAAAGCATCTAGTTCAACTTTCATTGCTTCAACCCAATGAGGTATACTTTTTGCTTGATTATAATGGGAGGGTTCATAGTAAGAATGCAAGGCTATTAGACAAGCTCTATATTTAGGTGAAAGAGTTTCATATGAGACAAACCTATTAGGTGGAATTGATTCTGTAGAAGAACGCCTAAGGGAGGTTTCTTCGAGGGGTTCATTAAGCCGCAAGAATTTTTCTAAAGCACTAATAGGTTGGGCTTCCTCACGTCGAGTGTATACTTGGAGATTGTCACCATTAGTTGGTGATACATCATCACGAGAATCATGAGTATTTTCTAAAATTTCCGGATGACTCAAAGAGTCATCATTTGAATCTTCTAAAAGATCATTGATAAACATATAATCAATTTCATTTGATTTTTCCAATATGTCAAATCCATTTTCATCTTCTAAAACGGTTACATCTTTGGAGACAAATAACTTATTGTTTTTATGATCAAAGCATCTATAGCCTTTTTGATTTTCACCATATCCTAAAAATACACATTCTATTGCTTTAGGTGACAATTTATCTCTTTTATGTAAAAGAACAAAGCATTTACATCCAAAAATCCGAAGACGATTGTAGTCGGGTGTCATATTAAAAAGTTTTTCATAAGGAGAGATATTATTCAATTTTGAAGATGGCATCCTATTGATTAAATAGGTGGAGGTTAACACGGCTTCGGCCCAAAAATTTTTAGGAATATTTTTAGAAATGAGTAAGGATGTGGTTTCCAAAATATGCCTATGTTTTCTTTCCGCTAGACCGTTTTGTTGAGGAGTTCTTGGGCAAGATTTTTGATGACAAATGCCATGTTGTTTTAGATATGATTGAAAATCATTTGATAAGTACTCTCCACCCGAATCGGATCTAAGAATGGATATTTTACTTTGAAATTGATTTTGAATTTTTGCATGGAATTCTTTAAAGAAGTTAAAAACTTCCGATTTAAAGTTAAGAAAATAAATCCATACATATCTAGTATAATCATCAATAAAAGTAACATAATATGAATAACCACCTTTAGATAGAACCGGAGATGACCCCCAAACATCGGAATGCACCAATTCAAAAGGTCTTGTTGTCACAAAGGATCTAATAGGAAAAGGAGTAGACTTCATTTTGCCAAAAATGCAATCTTTGCAATTGATATCTTTTTCTTTACAAAACTTGTGTCCAAAAGGAAAAAGATACATTTTAGAGTAACTTGGATGTCCAAGCCTTTTATGCCAAGTTTCAATATTTTTGTCTTGGACATAAGTACAAAATGAGGTATTTGGAAGCATTAAATTATCCATAAAATAAAGGTCTCCCTTCCTATGGCCTTGCCCAATCCGCTTCCCGGACCGGAGATCCTGCACAAAGCACCCTTGGGATGAGAAAGATATTTCACATCCATGGTCGGCTATTTGAGAAACGGAAAAGAGGTTAAGATTTAATTTTGGAACTATTCTAACTTTTGGAACAAGGAAATTTTGAACATTTTTAGAATCAAGAGTTCCAACACCATTTATTTTGAGAAAGGTTCCATCGGCCGTAGAGACACAAGACATTTTTGAATTGGTGTGCACATTGGTTAATGCATTTTCATGAGGGGTCATGTGAAAAGAAGCTCCGGAATCTAAAATCCAAGAGTACGTACCGGGAGGTGATGATGAGGCAATTGCGGCACTGGAGGTGGAAGAAGTAGCCTTTAGAATTTGTTGGAGAGCCAAGGAAATTTGTCCAAGAGTATCTTTGAGATCCCCGTTCTTGCCGTCATCTTCTTTGGTGGATGATTCTTCAACGGAAGCCACCTTTGGCTTGAATGCTCCATTTAGCTTTGGGCAAACATGTTTAATATGTCCTGGCTCATAACAATGATGACATATAATCATTTTTCTCCCACCACTCCCTTGCTTACCAAAATGAGGTGGTTTGTATGTTTTGATATGATTGCCGGGTTTAGATACGACAAGAACTTCATCAATGCTTTTACCCATATTATGTCTAGTCTCTTCTTGAGTAATCTCGGCAATAGCCTCTTCTAAGGGAGGAAACGTGGATCTACGGAGGAGTGAGGATCTAACTTGTTAAAATTCGGGACGAAGCCCAAATAAAAATTGAAACAATCTATCTTGTTCCATTTGTTTTTGTCTTAGTACCACATCCTCCATAAATACCCATTTAGGCTCTAAAAGAGCCAATTCATCCCACAAAGGATTTAGAGCACTATAATAGTCTTGTATGCTCATGTCACCTTGTTTTGTGGTTCTCACTTTTTCTTGCAAAAAATAAGCTCTTGCAAGATCTTTTTGGGTAAACATACCCTTCATAAAAAACCAAGCTTCATTTGCCCGGCGGAATTTAGCAATATTTGCACATACCTTAAGTTCAACATTATTCATAAACCATGCTAGGATTTTTGCATGGTTACTCTCCCAATCTTCCATTTGATGATGATAGTCTTCAATAGCCTTGAGACGATTCAAGTGCTTTCTCTTGATCTTCTTCCATCTTTGTGAGCTTAAGTTGGGGTTCCGGAATGGTCCCCATTACATAACCCCAAAGCTTCTTCCTTTTGAGATTATTCTCCATTGCGGATGCCCACATCATGTAATTTTTCCCATTGAGCTTGAATGATAGATCGATCTTGACTTCCATTGCTACAAAATTGAGGTGAGAGAGAAAAAAAAAGTAGAGAGATACACGATTTTACCTTAGAAGATCGTATGGCTCTGATACCATGAAATGAAATATGCGGAAGAATCCAAGAATGCTAAAGCATTCACTATGTCCTACACGGACAAATGCAACAAGCATAAGAGAGAAAATCCACTAAGGGATATACGAAAGGCCTTATAAAAAGGCTACACACATGAAAAATAATATCACTATTATTGAAGAGGAGCTCTCAAGAGCCATACCACATACATGGGGGGTTCCCCCTATTTATAAGAAAAGGAGACCAAAGGGGCTCCCAATAGAGTCGTTGGGAGCCCCCAACGGTCACATATGTGACCGTTGGGGGCCCCAACGACTCCATTGTGGGGCCCCTTTTCGGTATCCAAAAAATACAATTTTAAAAATAAAAATAAAAATAAAAAATAGTAAAATAAGAGAAACAAAATAAGTACCCCTATGGGGTACTTTGTGAAATGACCATAATACCCCTATCGGGTATTATGGTATTATTACATATGTTTTTACAAATCTAAGTATATAAAAATGTGGAGAGGATATTGTAATGAAATACAAGTGCAAAGAACAATGTCATAAAATTCACTACAATAAGACACAAATACATAAGTAAGATGTCTCTAATGGACTAAATACAATGTGCCACAAAGAGCAAACACCAAACACACACAAAGTGAGGAGAGAGCTAAAATATAAGAAATAATGTATTAAGAAATGCTTGAAAAAGCATTAAGAATGAAGGGGTATTCACCCCTTATTTATACAACACATGGGACCAAGAAGAGCTCCCATATAGAAAGAAAGTAAATATACTATCAAGAACAACTTTACTAAAGCGGTCATTCCAAGCTTTTGAAGCTTGTTTAAGACAATAAAGGGATTTATTAAGCTTAAAGATTTTTTCTTTTTCTATCTCATGATCCGGCGGAGTATCATATAGACTTCTTCACAAAAATCTCCATTTTAAAAAATATTTTTGACATCTAATTAGTAGATATGCCATTGTTAAGTCATCTTAGCAACCGGAACAAAAGTTTTCTCATAATCATTTTCATATTTTTGTGCATATCCCTTCACAACTAACCTAGCTTTATATCTTTTTAGTGTCCCATCACTTTTAGTTTTGACTTTATAAACTCTTTTACTCCCAATAGCCTTTTTTTCTCCAAAGGCGACTTACAATTTTCTAAGTATTAGCTTCGTTGAGTGCTTCTAATTCTAGTGTCATAGCATCTATCAAATGTGAATGTTGCTTAGCTTCTTTAAAGTTGGAAGGCTCATGATAGGGATGATTCATCATTAAACAAGTTCTATAATTTGGAGAAAAAGAATCATATGACACAAACTTTTGAGGAGGTCTACTACTCCTAGAGGATCGTCTAGGTAGGGATTCCTCTACTTGGTCCTCTAAGGAAAGATTTTGTGAATACATGTCAAAAACATTTTGATGTTCATTTGTATACCATTAGGATTCTCACTAGGAGATTCATCTCTTTGATGAGAATGGTTATCACAAACAATTTCATTATCACAAATTGTATCATTAGAATGAATAGTCAACATCTTCCTTGGGTTTTTAATATTCAAATCCATTTTGTCTTCAAGAAAAGTCACATTTCTTGAAACATAAAGTTTATTATTTTTAACATCATAACACCTATATCTTTTTTATTTTCACCATAGCCAATAAAAGCACATCCAAGCGCTTTTGGTGAGAGTTTGTCTTGTCCTTGAAAAAGCACAAAACATTTGCAATCAAATATTCTTAATCTTTTGAAATCCGAAGATATTTTAAATCATTTTTTCAAAGGGAGAAGCATTTTTTAAAGATGCGGATGGCAACCTATTTATAAGATATATTGCGGAAAGAGGGGATTCGGCCCAAAAATTCTTTAAAACATTTTTAGAAATGAGAAGGGTTTTTGTGGTTTCAATGAGATGCTTATGCTTTCTTTTGGCAAGGCCATTTTGTTGAGGAGTTTTGAGACAAGATCTTTGATAAATAATACCATTTTGTTTAAGATAATTTTGAAATTCTTTTCACATCTATTCTCTTCCAGAATCAGATCTAAAGATAACTATATTATTTTTCCAAGAATACATATTTGAAGATAGAAAAAACATCATATTTGTTTTTAATGTAGTAAACCCAAGTGTATTTAGTGTAATCGTCATTAAAAACAACTTAATATGAATATCCTTCTTTAGATATGACAGGTTCTGGTCTCCATACATCTGAATTCTCTAGCTCAAAGGGTCTTTTTGAAATGAAGTTGCTATGTTGAAAAGGAAGGGAATGCATTTTTCCAAGAATACAATCAACAACAACAACAACAACAACAACAACGCCTTCATCCCAAAACAATTGGGGTCGGCGATATGAACCAAAAAAGAAAATCATTCTGGGTCTTCCACAAGAATCCTTCTCCTCCAATCATTTCTATCCAATGCCATGTCCTCGGTGAGGTTCAAAACATTCATATCCTTTCCTATCATCTCCATCCAAGTCTTTTTAGGCCTACCCCGACCTCTTTTAACTAATATATTTTTCCATTTCTCCATCCTTCTAACTGGAGCATCATTAGGCCTTCGCTGAATATGTCCAAACCATCGTAAACGATTCTCTCACATCTTATTTTCAATGGGTGCAATGCCTACCTTCTTACGTATCTTCTCGTTTCGAATCTTATCTTTTATTGTATTTTCACACATCCATCTAAGCATACGCATCTCAGCTACACTCATTTTTTGAATATGATGTCTCTTGGCAGCCCAACATTCCGTACCATATAGTAAAGCGGGCCTAATTGTCGTCCTATAAAACTTTTCCTTCAACCGCAATGGCATTCTACGATCGCACAACACTCCAGTTGCACTTTTCCATTTCATCCACCCAACCTTTATCCTATGATTTACATCTCCATCAATTTCTCCATACTTTTGAATGATAGATCCCAAATATTTGAAACAATCATCCACCGATATTTCTTGTTCACCAAGCTTCACTATACTGCCATCACTACTTCGTTGCTTACTAAACCGACATTTCATATATTTTGTCTTACTCTTACTCAACTTAAAACCTCTTGCTTCCAATGTCTATCTCCATAATTCTAACTTAGCATTAACCTCAGCTCTAGACTCATCAATCAAAACAATATCATCAGCAAACAACATACACCACGACACATTTTCTTGAATTGATCTCGTAAGCTCATCCATCACTATAGCAAATAGGGAAGGGCTTGTAACCCAACCGTTATAGGAAAATTGGTTGTCACCCCTCCACAAGTGCGGACATTGGTTACTACTCCTTCGTACATATCTTTAATTATACTAATGTACTTGAGAGAAACACCTTTCTTCATCATTGTCCACCAGAGAACTGTAAGGAAACAACTTTGAATACATTACGTTCAATAATGAACCAATAAACGTGCACATGAAGTGCGAATACACCCACCCACTAATGGGTAAACAAAAGCATGTAATGTGCCAACACATAAACCCAGGAAGGAGCAAAGCCACAAAGGCTACAATATATACATCTTCATTATGTGGAAGGGGGTAAAAACCCCTTATTCTACAGGAGGGAGAGCCCTCAAATATATAGAGAGAGAACAAATGAGAGAGAGGGGCCATTGGGGCTCCCTTCTAGTCGTTGGGAGCCCCAACGACTAGAAGGGTGCCCCCCCCAATGGTCCTTCTATTTTGTAATAAAAAGAGAAAAAAAAAGAAATAAAAAGAAGAAAAATAAAATGTAAAAAATACAACCATATTTCAATTGAAACATGTGTAAAAGGAAAAAAGACAAAAGTACCCTTATCGGGTTTTACATTGATATGTCAATATATATATTTGTATATGTATAGAGATATATATGTACATATATACATAGTGTATATGTACATCTCTCTCTCTCTCTCTCTCTATATATATATATATATATATATATATATATATATATATATATATATATATATATATATATATATGAAAAGTTACATTTTAACACCCTCCCTCAATCTTTGCGTGGGGAAACGAAAAGATTGAAGAATACACGAGGAAAAATCTTCAAGGCTTCAAGAATCTTCAGTAATGATGCCATGGAGATTTGCAAATATCTTCCTCTAATTGACTTTAATGGAGAGCATCTTCTATGATCTATCCAAGGTACTTCTTTTCATTTTTTCTTCAAGATCCCGTGGAACAAACCAAAAAAAGGTCCACGTAAAAGATATCTTTGCACTTTAATCAAGTGAAATATTTCAAACAAGATGAATTAACCAAAAACCATATCATATGATTCATCCAAAAGTAATGGTGCAAAAAGATGTTCTATGCATAGTAAAAACACAATTATTTTATTTGAAGCACAGGATTTGACTGAACAAGATAATTACTTATGTATGCAAAATGATTTTAGAAAACCAATTTTCATAATCATATACCATGTTAAAGAGTGAGCGAAAACGAATTACAAGAATGCATAGTGCATTCATAAGGTCCAACATTGGACAAACATAACCTCATAATGAGGAATAACACAATGGTCAACTAAGGGACACCACAAGAAGCCTACGAAGAGGCATAAGTTGCACATAATTTATTGAATGAGGGCCTAAAGGCCATAATGAGCATATGTATATAATATCATGAAATGAATCAACACTTAAAAGGGTCATTAATGAACATGCTTCAATCATACTTTAGTCAAGTAATATTACTTGAGCTTACAAGATAGAAAGACAAGTGTTATTGATTTTAGCAATTCTTTTGAAAGCGATTTCAAGAAGGAAATGCTCAAGAGCATAAAAGGAGTGTATAAAACATAAGAGTTCAAAAGGTTTTAAGTCCACTATGAGGCAAAATAATGAGTGTTATTTGAGTAGAGAACCTTACACATTTAGGATTATCTCACTCAAATGATTGCAATTACAAAAACTCATTTTGCATATCAAATACAAAGGTGGCCAAAACCATAAGCACTTAATATATAGATTAAATGTCAAAAAATTCAATTTGATTTTAAAATATGCATATTAATGATATAATTCACTTGTATCTTTAAAAGACAAAATATGAATGAAATTTCATAAATTTCAGCAATAGTTCATCCACTACAAACAACTACCTCATTAGTTCTCCAAAACCCACAAATCAAGTGTATAAGTTATTAGAACAAAAACATAATCATAATGCCATTAAAGGCCAAAAGATACACACAAAGGTGTATAAACACATCTTGTCTACATGTAATAATACTTGAAATGAGTGTATCAACGACAAGAACAAGAGAATACACGCCAATATGGACCAAAAGCATCTCTTATCTTCGTAAAAGGACTCAAAATCAAGTATGTTTAGCTACTAGAACAAGAGTATCAAGCCAACCATGGGCTAAAACACAATACATCTCTTGTCTACATAAAATGACACTTGAAATGTGTGAAAGAAGCTAATCATGGGCATACATCTCAGCGACTAGAATAAGGACACAAATGCTAACATGGACTAAAATCACACACCATGGTGTGAATCAACGTGTCTTGTCTACATATAATAACACTCAAGACAAGTGTGTTCAACTATTAGACCAAGAGAACAAAGCCAATAAAGGGCTGCCAACAAAGGGCTACCAACACACAAAGGTGTAATAAAGATATGATGATACTTAGATAAGAGTTATAAAAGGAGAAGACTTTTGAGGCAATAAGACTTGTAATGACAAACATATAACAAATAAAACATTGATTTTAATATACCTTAAAACATTTAAGGTTCCAACAATCATATATTCATCACAAGTTCACATAATTAAAAGCATCCATAAAAACAATGGCCAAAAATAAATGAGTGACACACTCATAATTAGAGATCACATAACAAGTCATTTTAGGGTCAAACTACAAGTTGACAACCTAAAATGACATAACACGAGGTGCCCATAACTCACCTCAACAAACATCTCTAAAAAAACAATAATAAGGCCAAACAAATGATGCATCAAAAAACAACCTGTGATGAATAAATATAAATGTCATAAAAAGGCAAAAAACACTTTAAGGAAACATTTTCCAAATAAAGATCCAACATAATCAATCACAACAATAATTTTGCATAAACACGAATTATGCTTCATCATGATCAAATCTTCAAAAAGAAGTCATTTATATCAAAAGACTTATTTATGCCATAAATACAACATAAAATATTAAGCAACGTCACGTGCAAGAACCGATTTGGAATAATCCAAGAATCAAATCAAGCCTTTAACTATGATAGATATAAAGTGCAATTATATGCACATCAAATGATAATAGATGCATTTTTACGCAATACAAGATGTCGAGTGACAATAATCTTAATATGAGCAAATAACAGATTTAGGGCAACATAAACATTCATAAAGATGGTAAGATTATGAAGTTTGAAAATCTCATGAAAACCACTATTGTAACTTTAAAAATGATGTTATACTCATAAGAAGATTACAAGGACCGAAAGGCCTCTCAAAGAGAGCCCAAACACATAATCCTCAAAGGAAGGTACACACGAAAAAAAGAAAAACTTTATTAAAGTGGGAGAAATGCCAACAAAGAAGAATAATAAGATTGCACTATGGCATAAAGCAAACATTTATTGATGAAGAGAAATTCATAATTTTATCAAAAACATATGACTTAATAGGTTATAACCAACTTCTAATGCAATAAGTATGCACCAAACATTAACGAAGACCATAAATTTTATAATGAAACACTCTTGAAATTAAATTGAGGAATCTTTTAAGAGTAAAAAGATGCAAAGAGAATAACCATATTTCATAAGATCATTTTAAAAACTTAATTCAACCGGTAATATAAAATGCCTTCTTAGTCAAATATTGCTCATATGAAAATGATACATTAGGTAGGTGAATCAAAACTTAATTAGGATTTTTTCACAGATAATATATGTCAATCATTTTTCAAAGAGACACACAATATTATGAGAAGCTTCATATAAGATTTTTTAGTGGATAAACACATACCTTCAATACGAACCAATCAACTATGATGAGAGAGTATGCGATCAATAAATTTACACTACATATCTCATAAATATTTTAACATAACTTTTTTAAAGACTTACCTTTCATATAAAAGGTATTCTTATAAACAAAATTAGGTATAAAATATAAGTTCAAAACTCCAATGGTCATAAATTTTTACCGACCCATTAAATCATGTTTTGAGCAATCATATATTTAATTTTTCGAAAAAACAAGTTCACCGGTTTTAAAAAATTTCAAAGAAAGACATACGAAAATGTATAGTGTACGAAAAGAGTTAAATGGAATGTTAAGAATCCAAACTCATAATGACAAAGAGAACACATATGCAAAACATATCTAATTCTTCATAATGCACGACACTTAAAGGAATGACATGCATACCAAATAACTTTAAGAAAAAAAGAGTGAGAGAAATGAAAACTTCACCATTTTTCTTTAAAATTTCTTTAATAGCATGCTTCCCGATGCAACAAAGAACAACTCGATTCCAACCGTGCTCTGATACCATGTAAGGAAACAACTTTGAATACATTAGGTTCAATAATGAACCAATAAACGTGCACATGAAGTGCGAATACACACACCCACTAATGGGTAAAAAAAAGCACGTAATGTGCCAACACATAAGCCCACGAAGGGGAAAAGCCACAAAGGCTACAAAATATACATCTTCATTATGTGGAAGGGGGTAAAAACCACTTATTCTACAAGAGGGAGAGCCCTCAAATATATAGAGAGAGAACATATGAGAGAGAGGGGCCATTGGGGCTCCCTTCTAGTCGTTGGGAGCCCCAACGGTCAATGACCGTTGGGGCTCCCAACGACTAGAAGGGTGGGGCCCCCAATGGTCCTTCTATTTTGTAATAAAAAGAGAAAATAAAAAGAAATAAAAAGAAGAAAAATAAAATGTAAAAAATACAACCATATTTCAATTGAAATATGTGTAAAAGGAAAAAAGACAAAAGTACCCTTATCGGGTTTTACAATGATATGTCAATATATATATATTTGTATATGTATAGAGATATATATGTACATATATACATCTCTCTCTCTCTATATATGAAAAGTTACATTTTAACAAGAACATCCCTAGGTACTCTATCGTATGCCTTCTCCAAATCAATAAAAACCATATGCAAATCTTTGTTCCTCTCTCTATATCTCTCAATAAGTTGTCTAAGAAGATGTATAACTTCCATAGTTGATCTTCCAGGCATAAAACCAAATTGATTCTTCGATATCATGACAACCTTCCTCAACCTATACTCAATCACCCTCTCCCAAAGTTTCATAGTATGACTCATGAGTTTTATACCACGATAGTTTGTGCAATCTTGTATATCACCCTTATTCTTATATAGAGGCACCAAAGTACTCTTTCTCCACTCATTAGGCATCTTATTTGTCCGCCAAATCTTGTTAAAAAGATTTGTCAACCATTCTAAACCTTTCTCACCCAAGCATTTCCAAGCCTCGATAGGTATACCATCTGGGCCAACTGCCCTTCTTGATTTCATTTTCTTCAAAGCCTCTGCAATTTCTTTCTTTTGAATCTTGCGCATGAAGTCACAATTCATCTCAAGATTGCATGTAAATTCCTTTTCATTACAAAAAATTTCAAAAAAAGGAAAAAGATACATCTTAGAGAGACTAGGATGACCAAGTGGTGTGAGTTTTATGAAATCACTTTTTTAAAACAATATTTTTAATAAAAATCAAGTGAAAGCCAGACACCAAAAATATAAAAACCGGCTCGCACGAGTGGAGTGGTGGAGTCCGGGTCGATCTTAGGAAACGGGAAATACTTTGTATTCAAACATACAATCTAAACTACACTTTATTGCCTTGAAAAATTAAAAGAAAAATTAAAATTTAATTAACTAAATAAACAAAAAAATACTGCTCCTGCAAAGGGCTTAAACAAATAATTAAAGTGCCTTATTACAAACCCAAATGAATTGAATTGAATAAAATAAAGCTTATTCTAAAAATAAAAGAAAGTCTTCGGTGCTATGAGGCTTTTAGTCCCTTCTTGAATTGATTTGCTTCTCTTTGTCCTTCCCTCTTTAGGTAATGCTTGTTTTCTTGAACTTTTGATTTTCTGAGGGCTCTCTGAGGGCATTTCTGAGGGCTTGAGGGGACCTCGGAGGGTACTTCAAGGGCACGAAAAGGGCTTCACCGCACGTCCAACGCTTCTCTGCGAAACACAAAAACAAGAAACAAAGCAGTACGAATAGAACTAAACAAGAATTAATTAACTAATGACTAAAAAAATTCAGTAAAAATAAGAATTAAACTAACTAAACTAAACTAAAAACAATAACTAACCTATGAACAAACTATTGTAACAACCTGACACTAAATGACAAAATAGCAAAACCACCTATCTAACTACACAAAGACTAATTTGTTAACAAACTAATTCAAGAAACTAATTAATTCAAGAAATCAACTAATAACTAATTGAACTAATTCAACATAACCTATATGTTGTACGGATTATGAATGTAAACTAATAACTAAAACTGAAAACATAAAATTACCTTGAACTATGCTAAAAAAAATCAAATGCCATAAAATAAAAACCGGCTACCCTAATGTTAACTACATATGCATGTTAAATAAAAATTACTAACTTTAGAATTAACTAACATGAATTTAATATGATCTAAACTGACTAAAATAACTATGAATTGTCCTAAGCTACGGCCACACACGCAATACATAAACTAAAACTATGTTAGATATTAAGCAAAACCGCAATTTGCACGGATCATGGAAATCGACTACTAATTTTAATGACTAGTTAAACTAATTAACTTCAATCAAACTAATCTATACTAACATTAACTACAAAATTAATCCTGATCTAATTGCTGGAAAAACAAAATTCAATGTGAATTAAAGCTAAGAAAAATGCACTATTCAAAAATCGGCTAACTTAAGCATACTAAAAAAAACTATAATTGCATAAAACCGGCTATTTCTAATATAATCTATAAAAAGAAAATTTGCTGGAAATAAAATAAAATAAAACTAACTATTTATTGACAAAAAAAATGCCTAACTTTAATCTAAGCTATTCTAACAAAGAACGATAATGCAATAAAAGAAGATATATCGGCTAATAAAGAAAAACAATATTTAATTGATCTAAAGAACACCGAAATAAACAAAACATGAAACACGTTATTCTAGACTAGATCTAACCTAAACCTAATCAAGAAACACGAGAATATGCGAAACCCTATGCTAAAACTAATGATCCAATGAAATCCAGATTATCTAATATTTAAATCGAGAAACGGCTAAACTATCAAAATGAAACATATTTTTGTTCTTTTTATTTTTCAAATGCAAAACATAAACTAACCTAGATGAATATGCAAATGCTATGATGATCTACTAAAATTCTATGCTATGCAATGCTTAATGCGATGCAAAATCTAAATCTATGGTGAAAAAGAGGGAGAAAGAAATGACTTGTCGCGGATCGCCTTCGATGGAGGGGTTGAGAAGAGAAGGTGGTTGTTCCAGCTGCACACATGCTGCCCCGACGAAGAGGAAGAAGTTGCCAATGACAAAATGGGTTCGAAGCAAGAAGAAAAAGAGGAAAAAGAAGGAGAAGAAGAGGAGAAAGGGTTGAGAAAGAAATCGACAAAAAAGAAAGAGAGAGCAAGGAAGAGAGAAGAGAGGGACAAGAAGGAAGGGGCGTGTTTTTCAAGCTGAAAAAATGTCCTTTCCTTCTCAATATAACTATTTATATTATAATATTAGGTTAAAACACCTTTTTCAAAACAAGTCCAAATAATTTCCAGTAATTTCTAAAAAGAGGTCTTTTGAAAAACATGTTTCATAAATCAAAACTTCCTAAACTAATTAAAACTTTTACTTAAACTTTTCTAAACTAATTAAAACACAAATTATAAATTTTTAAACTAAATAAAACACTGAAAAACGCAAGGCAAGCTTTGAAATACGTGATTTTCCTATAAATTCAATTTCAATGCGGTTTCTCAAAACTAACAATAAAAATGTGGTTTTAAAGCGATTTTTCATGGGATCAAGCATTAAATTATATGAATAAATAGCAAAATGTATGCATGATCACAAAGCCTTTTGTGCCAAGTGGCAACATCCTTAGTTTGAACATGATTGCAAAAAGACTTAGTTGGTAATGACAAAAAATCCATATAATATAGGTCTCCTTATCTATAGCCTTGCCCAATATGCTTTTTGGACCGGAGATATTGTACATAGTAATTTGAAGATGAAAAGAGACACTACAACCGAAATCAGGTATTTGAGAAACTGAAAAAAGATTTGAGTCAACTTTTGGAATAATTTTAATTTTTGAAACAATGAATTTTGTCATTGCTCAAAATTGTTTCAAGAGTTTGTATCCCTTTAATATCCAAGGATATACCATCGGCCGTAGAAACAAAAGATTTAAAAGAGTTAGTGCTTGGTTCAAATAAAAGAGATGCATTTGGTGTCATATAAAAATAAGTACCCGAGTCAAGAATCGAAGAAGACATATTGAGAGTTGATAAGATCGTAGTACCGAAAGTAGAAGATGTTGAGTTGTTTCTCATAAATTGTTGAAATGCTTCCATTAGTTGAGCAATGGAGTCCTTGTGTCTCCATCCCTTTTTTTTATCTTCATTTGAGTTGCTTGAGTTATCTCCAACGGAAGTCACTTTTCTCTTAAGCTTAGGACAATCGGGTCTAAGATGTTCCGATTCATTATAATGATGACACACGATTTTTCTTTCACCATCATTGTTGATATAGTTATTTTTTTAAAAAATAAGGAGGTTTATATGTCCTCTAACTATTGCCTGGTTTAGATACTGCATGCACTTCATCAATATCCTTTTTTAGAGCCAAGCGAATTTCTTCTTGGCATAGATCGGCAAGAATTTTGCTAAGAGGAGTTGAAGCCCTATGAAGTAGGGATACTCTTAGTTGTTCAAATTTGGGTTTAAGCACATGAATGAATTGGAAAAATCTTTTTCTCTCCATTTGCTCTTGCCTCATGGCAATCACCCTTCCTTCCCATTGAGGTTCAAGAAGAGTAAGTTCATCCCACGGAGGGGATAAAATACTATAATAATCTCTAATACTTATTTCTCCTTGCTTGGTTGCTCTCACTTTTTTTTACAAAAAAATGCTTAGCAAGGTATCTTTGATCATACATGCCTTTCATGAAGAATCATGCTTCATTTGCCTTCTTGAATTTGGTTGGATTAGCACAGATTTTGAGCTTTCACATTATTCATGAACCATGCTAATATTTTGACATGCTCACTTTTCTTCAACTTTGGATTGGTATTCTTCAATGGCTTTGGCCTTTTCATTCAAGGCTTTTTCTTTATTTCCTTTCTTCTGGGTGAGCTTTAATTGTGGTTCTGGAACGGTCCCATATACATATCCCCAAAGTTTCTTATCTTTGAGGTTGTTTTTCATAGCGGCCACAGAAGAAGTCCAAGAGTGTTCAAATACCTAGGGGCTCTTATACCATGTAATAAAATACAAGTGCCAAGAACAATGTCACAAAGTTACTACAATAAGGTACAAATACATAAGCAAGATATCTCTAATGGACTAAATACAATGTGCCCTATGTCACATAGGTGCGGATGAGGATATATATATATATATAAAGCGCTAGGCGGGGCCAGTCGGTGGACCTTCAAAAAGGCCTAGGCGGCCGACTAGGCGGGGCCTAGGCGAGCAAAAAAAATTAAGAACAAACAATGTAAAAAAAGATAAACTACACAATATTGAGATAAATGAAGCATGTATGAAGCATAACAATTAATATTAAAAGGTCAAAACATAAGAGTGAGTGACATTAAACATCTAACTAGAGTCGTGGCAAAAGTCTTAAAAGTAAGACATTAAGTGCATGATATTACAATTCATGTTTTTAAGGCAAAAGTGCTTAAACTAATCAGAATAAGAGGGATTGAAAATTCGTATGAAATCCTTCAATTCTTTGCTAAGTTCTTCATCTCGAACACAAAAACTTTGACTGATTGTTTCTTCTTGAGCACGGAAACTTTCGCCGATTGTCTTCATTGATTTACGTGGTGGTAGTGGTACTGGTACATCATTATCATCATCTTCAGAATCAGAGACTATATAGCTCGATGCATCATCTTGCTCTTCTGTGTCAGGGATTATATAGTTCGCTGCATCATCTTGCTCTTCAGTGTCAGGGACTATATAGTTTGGTGCATCATCATCTTGCTCTTCAGTGTCTGGGACAATCTCTAATGAAGGTGGATTTGGCTTTTCAGCTACAACCCTTGTCATTGTTAAATCTAATGACAAGGGTAACAAAAAAAATGTTCAATATATACACAAACAATCAAAACAAAATAGTTAATAGTCAGTGGCAAATTCACACATATAAACACATACACACAATTTACTATTCGAAAAAAGTTGTAACATTACATTCTCAGACTTGTAACATGTCAACAAAAAATATGCAAAAAGTATCATCACCATCAAAGACCAAAATCAACATTACAAAAAAACTTGTCATTAACTAGTGATTTCCCCCCTTCATTTATTTTTTTTTAAAACGAGGCTGGACTTTTTTTTTTCAAAAAAGAGGCTGACCTGCTTTTTTTATCTTAAAAACTTCATAACCGACTAGGCGGGATGCGCCTAGGCACCCACCTAGTCGGACCTAGGCGCCTAGGCGAGCCACCTAGGCGGTCCCGACTAGGTAGCTCGCCTAGTCGAGCTGGGCGGTGCCCAGTGCCTAGGCGCACCTTTGACAACATATATATATATATATATAATTTTTAACAGTTTTAAGTTAATACTACGGGTATGTGTGTGCATTTATGTATATATATATAATATAGATAAAAATGAACATGATTAGGGTTAACTAAATTTACTTTTCGATAGAAAATGACCTCAGTGTGGTGGACTTCACCTAACACAAGGGAAGTTGTGTCCAAGTGTCGCACCCGCCTAGGTTCATGTGCGGGTGCGGTGCCCTGTTAGAAGAGTCCGTGTGACATAGAATGTGCCACAAAGGGCAAACACCAGACATACACAAAGTGAGAAGAGAGAGATAAAATATAAGAAATAATGTAATAAGAAATGCTTGAAAAAACATTAAGATTGAAGGGGGTATTCACCCCTATTTATACAACACATGGGACCAAGGGGAGACCATTGGGGAGGGTCCCAACGACTTTAATGGAATGCCAATTTTGCCCTTGGTCAAATAATAAAAAGAAAAAGAATAAAATAAAAAAATAAAGAAACCCAAAAATGTCCCTAGTGGACATGTCTATTTACTTATGATCAAAAACTAAATTGCCCCTAGTGGGAATTACAAAAGACATTTATAATATATATATACATAATATATATGTGTAAACACATATATTTTAACAGATATCACTGTTATATTTATACAAATGGGATCTCTTTCTCGGTGGAATCAAGATATTCCCCAGAAGACTCCTGCTATAACAGAAACTTGCTTATTGCTGACTAGTCCTCTATGATGTTTTTTCTTTTTTTTATGCCTGAGATGCATAGCAGTTCAAATGTTGCCAATTTCTTCTGTCATTTCTTGATAATGCTGTTGCAGGTTGAAGTATGATTTCCAGCTTTAGTTACAAAACATGTATCTATAAATCTTACTGTAGTGGATCTTTTCTGGATTTGTCTCTTTGAAATGTTCTCATGGTTATCGAGTGTAACTGTTTGTTATTGTCTTCTTGGCTTTGCACATGTATACTACCATAGGCTTGTCCCACCATAGTACTAGGTTTGACATTTTATTTTGGTTTATGATTCACGACCTACATGGAAGAATGGTGCATCTATAGTTTAGGCTTTCTGATGTGTCCTACTGCAGTTTCTGGGCAATTTGTGAAATCTGGCGGATAGGTTCTTAACCATCAAGTCAATTGTTTTTTGCTACACGATCTCCCTTCTTTATGCATCTGGATTTGTGCGTGTCCTATCCTTATAAGATGAACCTTACAATCATGCAACTGAACATAGGGACTTAGATCTGTATTTTGGGTTATCACATCATGCCTAATCGTCAGTCTTCAGCGAAGTTCTTGATATCTAGTAGGAAGAAAAGATCCATGGATCAGAGGTGGGGATATATTTGACTTGAATCCTCATAAATAATATATTAAAGTTTAGATCCTTGTTGCATTATAAGTCAGGACTTGAATAGCATGGGTTTCCTCGAGAACATTTTAGCAATATGCACTGTTAATCTTACCATTGAGAATATTTCTCAACATTCATTTGTGTATTGATTGGATGAAATTGATTGCATGATTGAGATTTTTGCATATTCTAATTAAGAACGGCTTCCTAAAACATGTTATACTTTCACCACTTATGGTCCTACAGGTTTTATACCCTCATGGTGCTGTCAACTGCGTTATTTGGCAAGCCAGCTTTCAGAAATCTTATCTGCAATGGTCTTGTTCTAGCTGAGGATGGAAAAAAGATGAGCAAGAGATTGAAGAACTATCCTTCACCAATGGAAGTCATCAGTGATTATGGAGCTGTCAGTATTCACAAAAACCACTTCTTGGCCTTTATTAAGATTGTTGATGTCATGCATTCAGTGGTTTGCTTGAATTTCAACTGAGGTCCTGTTTTTGACATTTGTAAGCTGTGTTTAAAACTCTCCAAGTCAACCTGATGGCTCAGTCAACTTGGCCTAGATCAACCTTTTAGGGTTAACCCAGTGAAGGACCCAAAATCTCACAAGATGACCATCTTGGTCGACTTGGCCTAGATCCGCCTTTTGCCGGGTTAACCCAGTGAAGGATCAAAATCTCATGAGACTTGGCGAAGACATACACGTATTTGATATGCACACCCAGTATATAATTTATATACTTATCTGTATATTGTGTTGATGTTTGTTACAATTGTTTGTGTTAGAATTATTTTTAGTAGTAGAGGTGTAGACTGTAGTTTGTTTTTGCCAGAGAAGGCCATTTTGGTCGTTCTCTCCTTCAGTATTGTAATGATTTTCAAATGAACAGGTAGTAATTGAAGAATAGGTAGGATGGCATGTTCTAAATATACAATTTCAAAGCTTTTGTTTGGACTGAACTGGGACTTTCTGTTGCTGTTAATCCTATATTCTTGTTGTGCTTCAGGTGTTGTTCTTTTGTTATGTTGATGATGCAGTTTTGGTGCCATCTTTGTAACAGTGAGAACATATTTAAGGTTGTTTTATAGTTCCTTATTTGTGCTATATTCATTTGCCTTTTACAGGATGCCTTGAGATTGTACCTCATCAATTCCCCAGTTGTGCGTGCAGAGCCTTTACGTTTCAAGAAAGCTGGAGTTTACAGTGTTGTGAGCATCTCTTTCATCTTAACATCTGCTATAGTTCTCTGGATGCACATTTTCTAAACTGCAGCTGATATAGTTGGCAATTTGATTGCCTATATAATTATGCATTGTTATGCATAATTATTTATTTTCCTTCATTTATTTTTCTTAATTTCGTCCAGGTGAAAGATGTCTTCCTCCCATGGTATAATGCTTACAGGTTCCTTGTTCAAAATGCGAAGAGGCTTGAGGTTGAGGGTCTTGTGCCATTTGAACCTATTGACCATACTACTCTCCAGATGTCGTCAAATGTTCTTGATCAGTGGATCAACTCTGCTACAGAAAGTCTTGTTCAGTTTGTTCGTCAAGAGATGGATGGTTATCGTCTATACACAGTTGGGTGTTTATGGTTATACTGATGTTATCGTCTATCAAATGTGCTATTATCTTTAAGTTTTCATCAATTGCACTACTGAACCAACTGCTATTGTAGTACACTCCTGATTTACATAGATCTCATTTGCAAAAGAAAAGTCTAACCTTTGGATAATGTAGGACAAGTTCTATTTACTATTTTTCATGTGCTCAAGTTGACTATGTATCTGATGTTACGTTTTTGGGTTGTTTCCTAAACAATGCTTATGCTCGTGAATCATAAGCTGTTGATTTTTTACTATATTGATGGCTGAGTTTTAGTGCACTTTGGTAATGATTATTTCTTCTAACATAGTAAATAAATTATTGTAAACCCATAAGGTTAGATCTAACCCTCGGTTGCTAGATCCAAGGAAGCTAGAGTGTAGCAACATATTCTATCCTGGTTTAGAGCCATAATAGATTTTCTTCATCTTTTTTATCATCAAAATGTGGCTTGCCAAAGTTTTCTCATTCTCATGTGCAGGTAGTCCCATACCTTTTGAAATTCATTGACAACTTGACAAATATATATGTGCGTTTCAACCGCAAGAGACTAAAAGGCCGCACAGGTGAAAGAGATTGTATAGTAGCACTCTCTACTCTATACCATGTAAGTGCTCCATCCTTTTTGTAAATAACCTGGGTTTAGGCCATGATGGTTGTTTCCCTTTCTATGTTATGTCTTTGATCCTGATAAATCTTGAATTCATTTGTCCTATCTGCATTTTAGCGTATCCAAATTGTATATTCCCTCATAGTTTCTGTGTATACAATATTTAGAAAATTTTGAATCTTACTTGACCACAAAAAATGGATGGAAACATTTAACTAAATTGTTTTTGTTACTGAACTGGAGATTGACCATCACTTTTTCAATTACTGAAGACTTCTCTGCTTATCATTATCAACTTTCACACGCTTGAAACCACCCCACTCCCTTCTCCCCTAAAAACAAAAGGAAAAAAGGTTGTTCAATATCATGCTCAGTTTTACCTAATAATTAGAGAAACCAAACCCTGACATGGATAAGTAGGAGATTTTTTTAACAGTTTTTTCTATGAGATAAGGTATTTGTGTCTAATGGACCTCTACAAAATATCAATTTCAAAACTTCTTGTTAAATCATTATTTCTAAGGAATGCTAGTCTTTTATTCTTTCTTCATTATTTAATTGGTTCTGGTCTTCCTCAGTTTCCCCTCCCCAGTTCTTCCCATTTACGTCTAGTATTATATTGAGTTGTCAGGCTCAAGGTTGTTAAATGTGATGAGGCGAAGCGAGGCATTGAGCCTGCGCTTCGCCTCTGAGGCGTACGCCTCTCACAACTGGTATGAAAGTGAAGTGGTGGGAGGGGAGGCAGTAAGAGAAGGACCACGTGTCCAGCTGGTACGGAAGCGAGGGATATGCCGCTCGTCCGGTGGTCGGAGAAGACTGAGCAGCAGCTGCAGCACAGCAACTCCGGTGGTCGGTGGTCACAACTGGTCGGAGGTTGATGAGGGGTGCATCACAGCAACGCCTCAGTACCTTGAGCGTGCGCCTCGCCTCTGAGGCGTACGCTTCAGGTACTGAGGCGTACGCCTCTCACAACACTGGTCAGGCTTCTCTTGCCCTTGTGAACTCATGCTGAGCATGCCAAACATGGCATATCTAATCTTGGTGCTTGTATTCGTATCTATTCAGCATAGCATTACATGGAAAATCTGTTTTTAGGACCAAAGATAGGCAGACATTTCATGCAGTTGTGATGATCATGTATTTCTTTCTTTGTCAGTACTTGTTTTTTGTGGTCAAGCTTCTGCTGTTACATTGATTCAGTGGTCACCTTTAGGTTCTTCTAACTACATGCAAGGCAATGGCTCCGTTCACTCCCTTTTTCACTGAAGTTTTGTACCAAAATCTGCGAAAAGTTTCTAATGGATCAGAAGAGAGCATTCACTACTGCAGTTTTCCAAGTACTAGAGGAAAGGTACTTTTTTCCTGTAGGTTACAGTTGTCATATTGAGTGTAACTTTGAATTATTTGTCACATTGTATTGAGTTTTGCTGTTAGTGCATTCTAGAGGTTGGAACGTATGGAAGAAAGTGTCACTAGAATGATGACTGTTATTGATCTTGCCCGTAATATACGTGAACACCATAACAAGCCATTAAAAACCCCTCTCAAGTAAGATGAGTCTTTTTAGTTATTGCTTGGATTATCCTTCATTATAGACATCATATTAAGGAAATCTTTTTTCCTTTTTGTTTTTGTTCATATGTTTGTAGGGAGATGGTAGTGGTTCATCCTGATCTCTGTTTTCTTGAAGACATCGCTGGAAAGCTACGAGAGGTTTAATAGTAACTTAAAGAACTCTTGTGATGTAACTGGTGTGCTTGCTATTAAGTTTTCAATACTTTAATGGTATGGGATATCAGCTGGTGATAGTATAACTTGAGTGCATTTCCCGTTGTTGGATATTTGAAATTCTATTTAGTTCCTAAAATACATGCATATTAGAAAGGAAAGGAAATAAACCCTTTTCTTCATGATAAGATAAACAAAAGTTTATAACAAAACTACAAAACATGCAATAAATACATGGTCAAAGTATATATGTGATTTGTGACAAATAAAAAAGAAAAACAGGGCCATTTAGTAACCTTGTGGCTTGTGGGAATCATGTCTATGCTCATGTGTGTTTTAGGTACTCCCTTTATAAAATGATCATTCTAGGCGTCTTTGTGGTGGTTATGCTTTGTTTTTGGCTACTAGAAATCAAATGCATGGAAATGTTCTAGATTAAAGATCAATCAAGTCAAGTGACTTGGGTCCGAGCATGTTCTTACATGTGATGAGTGCAACAAGAACCTCTGATGTCAAAGTGTAGTCATACCATTCTTAGAAGATGGTTCAAATCCATTGTAAAAAAAAATCTATACTAAACGTCAGTCAAGCTTTTGGGATGTTGCTTCTAGCAAGTTCTTGAACCATTTCTGCAATGAAAATCTCTCCCTCTTTATATATATATATATCTATATCTATATATATCCACCAAACATAAAATTGGGTTGAGCTTATAGTTTCCCTTTATCAAAATTTTTTAATTCTAGCACTCAACCAATAAATGAATCACCGAATGTCCACATCTTTTAGTAACACTACCAATTCTTGCCTCCAACAAGATTTAAAGTTACCATGATGATTCTATATATTGATTTGTCACCTTAATGTAATTAAGTAAGTTTTGAGGGATCAATTGTAGGTGCTTTAAGAACATATGGTATCTTTTGATGGGCTTTCTTTTCTTACGTTTACTAAAGTATCTCTCGTGGTGGCAATTAATGTAAGGGTTTAACATTGTGTTGCAAAGTTTACAAGGGAAAAAATAATTTGCTAAAATAATAATTGTGACGCATTATCCATGATGTGTCCATGGCAATCTAGAAGTCAACCTTCTATAGTAGCACGCTTTCAACCCGTCTCACTATCCTCGTGATGGCTAACATCTACATGCTTGAACTGTACTTACCTTAATGTTGCTATCGTCGATGTAGTGGTAAGCAACAATGTTGGTGGCATAGTAGGTGATGCAGGAGAACACTGTTTTTTTCACATGGCTTGCCTTGAACCCACCAGACAATATTGAAAGCTTTGTCTTAAATTAAAAAAAAAACCTTGATCAACACAAAAAAGGAAATGAGCAGAGTAACTCAATGGAACTCTGAATTCATTGATTGAATGCTGATTGTCATAGCAAGCCACACTCTTATTTATGGACTAAAAGTCCCAACTTGATAAAGAAAGCTTATTCTGATCTTTAGCTAGTTTTAAAGATTCTAGAGACTTAAAAAATTCTGCTTATCTTTATATTTATCTACTTCTAGAAACCCTAGAGACTTCTAAGTTCTAACTTTCCTTGATGGAATGAAACTCCTTGATTTTGACTTTGACCCACATTTACTTTTATCTTCTCTTTAAAATTTTTTTGCGCCAAGTGTTATAAATCAGCTAGGCATTACGAAAAATGAGGAGTCTGGTTCTTCTGGGGGTTTCTTTTTTGATGGGTTAGTGAATCCACTAAGATAGTTGAGGAGCTGACCAAAAAGGTTAGGAGAGACTAGATTTAATGAAAATAGTACATAAAGTAATCCCACCCTAGTCATTCTCTTAGGAAGAAAGTAGCTGCTAGAAGGAATACCAGAAATGTTTGGTGCTAGTCTATGAATGAGTACATGTCAAAGGTGGTTGTCATCTTATGCTCTTCTTCATGGTGGATAGCAATTCAAGATCTCCATACCTTGTTCTCTTCCCTGTAACCTAAACTACAATGAATAATGCAACCTTCTCACTCGATGGAATGATTTTCTTCCCAAGAGATTGTAGCTTCTTATGAAATCAGATCTAACTTTGGTTTTTTATTGGATTGCATTCTTGAAGTACTTTTTGCTTTGTCCTTCCTAGCAGTAAGTGTATTATACCATTCTTCATTAGGGGTTAGGTCCCGTGGATCAAGCTTTTGGCACTTTTTAGAGTGGTTGCATATCCAATGCAATAGAGCCAAACCATAGAATAGTTGCCATCTAAAAGAAAAGTAGATAGTAGGAAAATTTGCTGCATCCTTCTATTTTATAATCCTCCTAGAAGACATAGCATTTCATTTGAATACATCCTATCTTTTGGCCATCGGTGACGTCAGAGATCCAATGGGAATAACTTGATACCACTATAATATTGTGGTATAGAACCACTATATATTCGCCATATGTGTGTGTGTGTGGGGGGGGGGCTAGAATTCATAAGCAAGCTGTATCAACTCAATCTAACCACATACATATGTTTAGCATGGATTGTTTGCTAAGGGTGATCTTGCATTTATGATGTAAAAACATGAACTTTTGAGTTATAAAATTTTGGCACATTGTGGATCGTTGACTTTTGAACCGCTTTAAAAATCTAATTATGTGTCATAATCATAAGGTTCAAAACAAGTTTCATGTTAAACAAACCATGTAGATCACATCTGTAACATTTGATCTAGAAAAATTGTATCAACTCAATCACGAACAAGTTGTATCAACTCAATCTAACCACAGAGATGTGTTTAGCATGGATTGTTTGCTAAGAGTCAAGCATTGGATCTTGCATTTTTTATGAAAAAACATGAACTTTTGAGTTATGAAATTTTGGCATATTGTGGACCGTTGATTTTTGAACCCCTTTAAAAACCTAATTATGTGTCATAATCACACGGTTCAAAACAAGTTTCTTGTTAAACAAACCATGTAGATCACATCTGTAATATTTGATCTAGAAAAATTCAAATTTTTTGAAGAAAAAAGTAATTTCTACTTTTTAGTTTCTTACCTTCGTTAGTAGCCAATATTTTCCCTATATATAAGGGAAAGTATTTGGTACCTTGTGGTTAAGGAACCCCCTAGCTGAAACTCATGGTGGAAAGTTGTGTTGACCAAATCTAACATCATGGATGTGGTCAATATGGTCAAAATAGTAAGAATTGTTTCTTGGATCATATTTTTTCAACGTAAAAATAAGATTTTATGAGGGTTTAAAGATTGGTACATTGTAGGTCGTTAACTTTTCAATCCTTACAAAATCTTACTTACAATGTTGTGAAAAACGTTGAGGCGAAGCGAGGCGCTCCACCAAAAACTGAGGCGAGGCGTAAGCCTTGAGGCTTAAAGCTTAAGCCTCAAATTTTTTTAAAAAAACTTAAAAAAACTATAAAAAAACTATAAAAAAGATCTAAAATTACAAATAAAAAAAATGCTTCTTCTTCTTCTTCCTCTTCCTCTTCGTCTTATTCTTCTCCTTCTTATTATTATTAGTGTTGTGAAAAGCGTTGAGGCCTAGCGAGGCGCTCCACCAAAAACGAGGCAAGGCGTAAGCCTCGAGGCGTAAAGCGTAAGCTTCAAATTTTTTTTTTAAACTTTAAAAAATTATGAAAAATATCTAAAAATACAAATAAATAAAGAAATGCTTTATTGATGAAATAACAACCAATAAGAAATAGAAAATTTCAAATAAGTACTAAAAAATATGAGATTAACATAGAAAAGTAACTAAAAACTGATTATATAATTGGAAAATATATGAGATTAACCAAAAATAGTTAAAATATACTAAGAAACTTATTACATAACTGAAATAACTGGAAAATATATGAGATTAACCTACAAAAGTTAAAATATATGAGATTATTCTAAAAAATATGAGATTAACATATAAAAGTAACTAAAAAATGATTACACAACTGGAAAATATATGAGATTAACCAATAAAAGACAAAATATACTAAGAAACCGTTTACATAACTGGAAAATATATGAGATTAACCAATAAAAGAAAAAATATACTAAGAAACCGTTTACATAACTGGAAAATATATGAGATTAACCAACAAAAGTTAAAATATATGAGATTATTCTAAAAAATTTGAGATTAACATATAAAAGTAACTAAAAAACTGATTACATAACTGGAAAATATATGAGATTAACCAACGAAAGTTCAAATATATGAGATTAACCTACAAAAGTTCAAAAATTTGAGATTAAAATATACTAAGAAACTGATTACATAACTGAAATAACTGGAAAATATATGAGATTAACCTACAAAAGTTCAAATATATGAGATTATTCTAAAAAATATGAGATTAACATATAAAAGTAACTAAAAAGTGATTACATAATTGGAAAATATATGAGATTAACCAACAAAAGTTAAAATATACTAAGAAACTGTTAGTTTTGGATCATGGATCCGACCCGCACCACATTCCAAGAATCCATCTTGGGATGCGTGGGCGGTGGCATGTTTGTAATTTGTTTTTACTTCTTGTGTAAATGTCATACTATGTACAACACTTATAAATATTAGGTAGAAGAGGGACAACCCTATTGCCGTCGACCCCTCTCTTCTCTCTCTTCTCTCTTTATCTCATCTCTAACCCTTGCAGGTGGATATTTTTGACATGGTATCAGAGCACAAGCGCGGAAATCGATCATCTAGAAGGCCTCTAAAGATCAACACGTGCTGCTAAATAACGTGGGTTTATTTTTGTCCCTTCTTCCTTAATCAGCATTGCTCCTTTTCCTTTTTTTTTTCTTGATCCTCTTTCACGCCTCTTTCACGTCATTCCAGTTTTTTTTTTGTTTCTTCTCATTCTCGATATTTCTGGTACGCACGTCTTAACATCCTGTTTCAGTCTGCCGTGTTTTTTGTTTTCTCCCCAAAATATTTCTGATTCTTTCCCTTTTTCTGGTTCGCACGTTACTATTCTCTGTGTAACGTGTGTGCTGATATCTTTTTCAGCACACAGCAGCATCGCTGCTTTCTTTTCTCTGTGTAAGAGTGTGCTGATATCATTTTCAGCACACAACAGCATTGCTGCTTCCTTTTCTCTGCGTAACGTGTGTGCTGATATCATTTTCAGCACACAGCAGCATTGCTGCTTCCTTTTTTCTGCGTGCAACGTGTGTGCTGGTATCATTTTCAGCACACAGCAGCATTGCTGCTTTCCTCTTTTTCTAAATAACGTGTGTGCTGATATTATTTTCAGCACATAGCTTTGTTGTCTCCTCTTCAAATAGACTGTTAGAACAGTTTTGGCTTCTTATTCTTCATATAATCCATGGATTCCAAGTTGAACCCTAGTTTTCTTACTCACCTCATGACCCACAAGTTATCTCATGATAACTACTTACTTTGGAAACGTCAGATTGTGCCTTTTATTCGCAATCATGGTCTTTATGGTCATCTAGATGGGCGATCACCCGCCCCACCCACACATATCATGCAAGAAATAACAGGTGAAGATGGGAAGGTGAGTAAACTTCGAACCACCAATCCTGCTTATGACATATGGGTACAACGAGATCAGACATTAGTTGCTTACATAACTTCCACACTTTCTGATCGTGTTTTACAAACCATTTCTGATGATCAATCTGCTGCCGAGTTGTGGAATGGACTAGCTTATTCTTTTTCTCAGGTCTCTGAATCTCGGGCATTGCAACTCAAGTGGCAATTCCAATCCATGCGAAAAGGAAACAAATCTATTACAGAGTTCATGGGGGATGTCAGGGTTACTACAGATCAGTTAGCTGCCATTGGAAGTCCTGTATCAGATAACGACATGGTACAACAGGTATTAGGTAGCCTTGGACCTGAATATCACATGTTTTGTACATCACTCCAGGTTGTTTCAGTTCTTCCATGTTTTGATGATCTTCAATCTAAGCTTTTGCAATATGAGGTCAGTTTAAATCAGGAACACGCGTCAGATGATACTCATCCTGTGATGATGGCACATACACCTATTCAAACAGGAGCCTTATTTACTCCTCCTCGTGCAAATGGAACAACTACAAACAAAGGAGGATTACTAACTACACCAGCTGGAGGAGGTTTTGGCTCAGGCAGTGTACCACGAGGGGGACATGTTCCTACTTGTTTTCTATGCAACAAGCGGGGACATGTTAAAGCAAATTGTTGGTACAATCCTCAGAACCGGAACAAAACAGGGAGGCAAGGGAGAGGGCAACTCAGACGTTTTCACGCACTCCTCAGGGACAGGTTCTTCCACAGGACATACAAAATATCCTTATGACTACTTTCAATCAGATGAACTTGCGTCAAAATGATGATGGTATATGGTATATTGATTCAGGGGCAGCAACACATGTTACTTCTGATGCAGGTAAATTTTCTCACTTGACTCCTTACACTGGAAATGGCACTATAGTCATAGGAGATGGATCTCACCACCCCATCTCTCACACTGGAAATGTCTCCCTTTCTTTGCCTGAATCTCAATTACCCTTGTCAAATGTCTTACTCACACCTGCTATTCAAAAGAATATTCTATCTGTGTCTAAATTAGTTGATGAAACAAATTCTTTCGTTGAATTTACTCCTTCTGTTTATCTCAAGGATCTTCACACCAAGAAGACGCTCGCTAAAGGTGAACGGCGCGGGAACATGTACGTCTTTGAAGAATCTCATGTGCCTTTGAAGACGTCGTCTTCCGTAGTCGTGGCTTCTTCAGCTCCTTCCTTTCCAACATTTTTGAGTCGATCCACAGATCATAGTTTTTCATCTAGAGTCTTGAAACTTAATAAGCCAAACTTATGGCATCTTCGTTTGGGTCATTGTAGTCAAGTTTTTCTTGACAAGTTGTCTGCTAAAGGTCTAATACCCGCAGTCAGTTTAGAGTCAAAATGTCCAAGTTGTCATTTATGCAAAAGTCATGTACTTCCTTTTCATAGTATCAATAAAAGAGCAACAAAGCCTTTTGAGATTATATGCTCAGATGTTTGGAGTCCTGCGCCCACTGCCTCTCTTTCTGGATCTCGATACTATGTACTCTTTCTTGATTCTTACACTCGTTTTAGTTGGATTTACTTCATGAAAAACAAACATGAAGTTTTCAAGTTGTTCAAACAGTTTCATGCACTAGTCCAAAACCAATTCAATACCAATGTTGTATATTTCCAGTGTGATGGGGGGAGAATACATACCCCATGATTTTAGTGAATATTTGAAGGAGCATGGCATTACACGTAACATTTCTTGCCTTCACACCCCTCAACAAAATGGAGTAGCTGAGAGAAAACACATGCATATTGTTGAGACAGCCTTGAGCATGATGCACATTGTGGGTATTCCCTTCTCTCTTTGGACCGAGGCCTTCCATACAGTTGTTTATGTTATCAACATGTTGCCCATGACCATCCTTGAAGATAATTCTCCATATTTTGTTCTTTACAATTGTCATCCATCATATGAAGAACTACATTCTTTTGGTTGTGTATGTTATGTTCACATTGATTATTCATTGAGAAATAATTTTCAAGACAGAGTTGTACAGTGTAAGTTTCTTGGGTATGCAGATGACTATAAGGGATACAGGTGTTATGATCCTCATACAGGCAAAATTCGGGTATCTCGAAATATTGTTTTTGATGATGAAAATTTTGACACTCTGGGTTCGTCTTCCACAAATATACATGACAGTTATGATCCTTGGCTCAGGGAGTCACTTTTATACGACTCGTTGCCTTATTAGGATTCATCTTTATTGGCAGACAATGAACCCTATACTTTCGATGTGGAACCGCATATGGAAGACATTCCTCCTACAACAACATCCTCACGTTTTTCTGGTCTTGTTTATTCTCGCAGAGCTCGTCCAGTCAATGACGAGACTCCTCTACGACGTTTCACTCGGATTAGACTTCCTATAGATCGCTGGGTAAGTTATAACAATTTCTCTTTGGATTTTCAAAGATCTCTAACCAGAGTGTCCAAAGAAACAGAACCTTCTTCCTTTCATGATGTTGTACATTCCCGTGCCTGGGTAGAGGCGATGAATGAGGAAATGGAAGCATTGCATGAATGCAATACATGGGAAATTGTACCAAGGCCAGATAACAAGAATGTTGTAGGGTCCAAATGGGTGTACAAGATCAAGCACAAACCGGATGGCAGTGTTGAGCGCTATAAAGCTCGTCTGGTCGCACGAGGCTTCACACAGCAGTATGGGCAGGACTACGCTAAAACGTTCAACCCAGTAGTAAAATTGGGCACCGTCAGGATTATCATTGCATTGGCATTACAACATGGATGGTCACTCAGTCAACTTGATGTTAAAAATGCCTTTTTGTGTGGTGAACTAAAGGAAGAAGTTTACATGGAGCAGCCACCTGGTTATAGTATGCATGATTCATCCAATTGGGTATGTAAACTTCGACGCTCTCTTTATGGCTTGAAACAAGCTTCTCGATCTTGGTTTGAGAGTTTTTCCACGGAGATCCAACATCATGGGTTCACTAAAAGTGTTCTAGATCATTCATTGTTTATATTCAAAAGTGATTCAGCTATTGTTTGGGTGCTTATATATTTTGATGACATCATTATTACCGGGAGTGATGAGGTTCACATATCTTGGGTTAAGTCTATGCTGATGGCTAAATTCAAGATGAAAGACTTGGGTCCCTTTCGATATTTTTTGGGTGTGGAAGTTGATAGTCGACATGAGACTATTACATTGAGCCAACATAAGTACACCATTGATATTTTACTTGCTACGGGGATGGAGAATTGTAAACCAATTAGCACACCTTGCCTTCTAAATCATAAGCTAAGTGCTAAAGAAGGCACTACTTATCATGATCCTACTTTGTATCGTCGAGTTGTAGGGATGTTACAATACTTAACATTCACTAGGCCTGACATAACATACTCTATCAATCAGGCTTCACAGTTTATGCATGCTCCTACAGATGTACATATGGAAGGAGTAAAAAGGATCCTTCGGTATTTAAAGGGTACGATTGGAGATGGCTTGATGTACACCAAGGACACAACTTATATGTCAGGGCATCGACTATTCACCTACACAGACGCGGACTTGGCGGGTGATCCTGATGAGCGAAGATCAGTTTCGAGGTATTGCATTCTTATCGGCAATAATATTGTAACATGGAGTAGCAAGAAGCAAAAGGCAGTGGCACGATCTAGTACTGAAGCAGAATATCGTGCAATGGCAGCAGGAACAACCGATGTTACATGGGTGAGACATCTACTGCAAGAATTACAAGAACCAATCTTGTCCTCTATGCTTCTTTGCGATAATCAGAGTGCTATTAATATTGCCTTTAATCCATTCTTCATTGTCGCACGAAGCATATCGAGATCGATCAGATATGCAAGTTGCTGACATCTTTACCAAGGGATTATCCATTCATCAGTTTTGGGCACTCAAAGGCAAGTTGAGCATGATCAAAGACCATACTCAACTTGAGGGAGGCTGTTAGTTTTGGATCATTGATCCGACCCGCACCACATTCCAAGGATCCATCTTGGGATGCGTGGGCGGTGGCGTGTTTGTAATTTGTTTTTACTTCTTGTGTAAATGTCATACTATGTACAACACTTATAAATATTAAGTAGAAGAGGGAAAACCCTATTGCCGCCGACCCCTCTCTTCTCTCTTTATCTCATCTCTAACCCTTGCAGGTGGATATTTCTAACAGACACTGATGACATAACTGAGATAACTGAAAAATATATGAGATTAACCTACAAAAGTTAAAATATATGACATTATTCTAAAAATATGAGATTAACATGTAAAAGTAACTAAAAAACTGATTACATAACTGGAAAATATATGAGATTAACCAACAAAAGTTAAAATATATTAAGAAACTAATTACATGACTAAAATAACTGAAAAATATACGAGATTAACCAACAAAAGTTAAAATATAGTAATATACTAAAAAACTGATTACATAACTGAAATAACTCGAAAATATATGAGATTAACCTACAAAAATCTTTTTGATTACTTCTCAGAAGTCTTGTTGTAAAAAATTTTGTTTTTGCGCCTTGAGGCACAGAGGGCTGCGTCTCAAGGCAAGGCACGTTTTTTATAACACTGATTGCGATATTATCACAATATTTATAGTGATCAGTGTTATAAAAAATGCACCTTGAGGCGCAAAAGGCACAACCCTCTGTTTCTCAAGGCGCAAAAAAAATGATCCACGTGATGAGATTTTCGATAGTCAAATTTGCTCAAAAATTATGGGTCAATACAATAATCAAATCCACAAATGGGCTAAGACAATGCATAAAAAAAAATATATTGCACCTAAAATGTTTGAGACAAGCCTGATACAAGAAGGGAAGTAATCCCCTTTATATAGACGAGGTGCAAGGGGAGCATCCCAACGGCTCTTAGGGCTAATGACCTAAATGCCCCTGAAATAAAAGGATAGAAAAAATGTAAAAAGGCTAAAGTGCCCCTAATGGGCACAACCTATCAGATAAAAGTGAAATAACAAAAACACCCCTAATGGGTATTACCTATTACAACAATATAAAATATATACATACATATTATATAGGTATATATAGTTATGTATATACACCTATATATACAACTTTAACACTCCCCCCTCAAACTTACGGTGTGATCACTCAACGTTTGTCAAGTAAGAAATGAAATGGGGAGAATGGAGCACTTTCGTGAAGAAATTGACCATTTGAAATTCTGATGTTAGAGTGAGTCTTCTTTAGATATTCTTTATGTACATTGTGGCAATCCATCTCGATATGTTTGGTTCTTTCCTCAAATGTGTGATTGCCGGATATGTAGATGGTGCTTTTATTGTCCCAACATAACTTTGAGGGTGATTGCATATACACTCTTATGTCTTTCAACAATCTTCTTAGCCACACGATTTCAGATGTCGTGGTAGTCATGGCACGATAGTCAACTTTTGTTGATGATAAAGACACTTTCTACTACTATTTACATTTTTAGGATACCATCAAATCACCTATGAACACAAAAAAATGGTAATTCAACGTCTATCATTGGAATCTCCTTCCTAGTCAGAATCAGTAACAACAACAACAACAACTACGCCTTCATCCCAAAACAATTGGGTCGACGATATGAACCAAAAAAGAAAATCATTCTGGGTCTTCCAGATGAATCCTTCTCCTCCAATCATTTCTATCCAATGCCATGTCCTCGGTGAGGTTCAAAGCATTCATATCCTTTCCTATCATCTCCATCCATGTCTTCCTAGGCCTACTCGGACCTCTTTTAACTAATATATTTTCCCATTTCTCCATCCTTCTAACTGGAGCATCATTAGGCCTTCGCCGAATATGTCCAAACCACCGTAAACGATTCTCTCTCATCTTATTTTCAATGGGTGCAACGCCTACCTTCTTACGTATCTCCTCGTTCCAAATCTTATCTTTTATTGTATTTCCACACATCCATCTAAGCATACGCATCTCAGCTACACTCATTTTTTGAGTATGATGTCTCTTGGCAGCCCAACATTCCGTACCATATAGTAAAGCGGGCCTAATTGTCGTCCTATAAAACTTTTCCTTCAACCGTAATGGCATTCTACGATCACACAACACTCCAGTTGCACTTTTCCATTTCATCTACCCAACCTTTATCCTATGATTTACATCTCCATCAATTTCTCCAGACTTTTGAATCAATAGATCCCAAATATTTGAAACAATCATCCACCGGTATTTCTTGCTCACCAAGCTTCACTAGACTCCCATCACTACTTCGTTGCTTACTAAACCGACATTCCATATATTCTGTCTTACTCTTACTCAACTTAAAACCTCTTGCTTCCAATGTCTGACTCCATAATTCTAACTTAGCATTAACCTCAGCTCTAGACTCATCAATCAAAACAATATCATCAGCAAACAACATACACCACGACACATCTTCTTTAATTGATCTCGTAAGCTCATCCATCACTATAGCAAATAGGAAAGGGCTTAAAGCAGATCATTGATGTAACCCAACCGTTATAGGAAAATTGGTTGTGACCCCTCCACAAGTGCGGACATTGGTTACTACACCTTCATGCATATCTTTAATTGTACTAATGTACTTGAGAGAAACCCCTTTCTTAATCATTGTCCACCAGAGAACGTTCTTGGGTACTCTCTATCGTATGCCTTCTCCAAATCAATAAAAACCATATGCAAATCTTTGTTCCTCTCTCTATTTCTCTCAATAAGTTGTCTAAGAAGATGTATAGCTTCCATAGTTGATCTTCCAGGCATAAAACTAAATTGATTCTCCGATATCATGCCAACCTTTCTCAACCTAGACTCAATCACCCTCTCCCAAAGTTTCATAGTATGACTCATGAGTTTTATACCACGATAGTTTGTACAATCTTGTATATCACCCTTATTCTTATATAGAGGCACCAAAGTACTCTTCCTCCACTCATTAGGCATCTTATTTGTCCGCCAAATCTTGTTAAAAAGATTTTTCAACCATTATAAACATTTCTCTTCCAAGCATTTCCAAGCCTCGATAGGTATACCATCTGAGCCAACTGCCCTTCTTAATTTTTTTTTCTTCAAAGCATCTGCAATTTCTTTCTTTTGAATCTTGTGCATGAAGTCACGATTCATCTCATGAAAAGGAATGGAGAAGTCTCGAAGATCCTGAGCATAACTTCCATTAAATAGCTTATCAAAATAATCTTTCCATCTCTCCTTAATCTCCTCATCTTTGACTAAAACCCTTTGTGTTTCATCTTTGATACATCTAACCATACCCAGATCTCTCGATTTTCTATCTCTCATCTTTGCAAGCCTATAAATATCCTTCTCACCCTTTTTGATATCCAACTTGTCATAAACCTCCTTGTATACCTTATCCCTCGCGTTTCAGACTACTTTTTTAGCTTCCTTCTTTGCTATTATATACTTCTCCAAATTCTCATTATCACGACTCTTAGATTTCTATAACACTCTCTTTTAACCTTAATAGCTAATTTGACATCCTCGTTCCACCATGATGTATCCTTACCTAGCAGTGCACTGCCTTTAGATTCACCCAATACCTCCTTAGCCCCCTTTCTCATGCCACCCGCTATCTTATTCCACATGGATTCTGAATCCTCCTCGAGACACCAGTCAGCTTCCTTAACTACCTGCTCTACAAACATTTCTTGTTTAGCTCCTTTCAGTGCCCACCACTTAATTCTACGATCTATCCCATGTCTATCCCTTTTGCGGCATTGTCTAATTCTAAGATCTAAAATTAAGACTATGTTGTGTAGCTACACTTTCTCCCGGTATAACCTTACAATCGATGCGACAACCCCTATCTCTCTTTCTAAGTAGGAAAAAATCTATCTGACTCGTATTAACCCCACTTTTAAATGTTACTAGGTGAGACTCTCTCTTCCTAAACCAAGTGTTTGTTAAGATCATATCATAGGACAAACCAAAATCTAAAATCCTTTCTCCACTTTCGTTTCTTTCTCCTATACCATAGCCTCCATGGATACTCTCAAATCCATCCCTACTAATGCCTACATGTCCATTAAGGTCACCGCCGATGAAAAGCTTTTCTCCATAAGATATCCCTTGTATACTACTCCATCTAAATCTTCCCAAAATTGACGCTTAATGAAATCATCTAAACCTACTTGAGGTGCATAAACACTAATAATATTAATAATATATGTACCTAATACTAATTTAATAAGTAAAATCATATCACCCTTCCTACGGACCTTAACTACATTATCTATAAACTCACGACTCATAACAATCCCTACTCCATTCCTATTCCTATTTATTCCTGTATACCAAATCTTATATCTCCAAGGTTCTATCACTTTTGTTTTCTCACCTACCCATTTGGTCTCTTGTACACATAAAATATCAATCTTTCTTAAGTATCGTATCGTTACCTGTATCGGTCGGGCCCAAAGTAACATTGTATCGTAAAATTTTAATAAAAATTTTCAAAAAATTCAAAAAAATCAAGAAAAATAAAAAAAAATTCTAAAAAAATCACAACACATGAAACAATAATGAATTGCATAGAATGCAACCATAAAATTACATTTATGTCTCTATGAGCTACATAAGACATCATCAAACATCAACTCTTATAGAATCACAGATAATGTTGCATGCATATGTCACAAGAACAATGCCACAAGACCCATACTTTTATATTACGTAAACATAAACAAAATAACCAAGTTTATGAAATACAATTAAAAAAACGATATTTATCATACTGTATTGCATTATATGATACAATATAGGGGGTGTATCGTACGATACATCTAATACAGGTAGGATACACACCCGTATCGAGACATGGGTATGTATCGTATCGTTTCCCCCCAAAGTAACGATATGTATCATATGATACAGTACGATACTTACAACATTGGTCCTAGTAGTTTCATACATGTGACGATGCTTTATTTTGACCAATCCATTTTGTTGTGCAGTGTAGGCACAAGATTTTTGATGTAAAATCTCATTTGATTCAAAATATTCTTTAAAATTATTTGACATAAACTCTCTCCTTGAATCAAAGCGAAAGACAAATATATTAGTTTTTAATTGATTTTTGACAAGGTTATGAAAAACTTTGAATATTCCAAAAACTTCATGTTTGTACCTAAGAAAGTAAATCTAGAATAATCATTCACAAGTATCATATAGTAAGCATAGCTACCTTTTGAAGGAATGAGATCTGGACCCCATACATCAAGTGCACTAATTCAAACGGTTGAGATGAAATACATCAAGTGTAGGAAAAAGAAGAGCTTTCATTTTGTCAAGAATGCAATTAGTACAATGAAATTCTTCATTATAAGAAAATTTCAAATGTGGTACATAAAACAATTTAGATATGCTATAGGATGTCCTAGCCTTTGATGCCATAAAACAATATCAAAGTTCTTTTGAAAGAACAAGTTGATCCATGTAGTATATATCTCCTTCTCTATGGCCTTCCCAATTCGCTTCTCTGACTGGAGATCCTGCACCCGACATTGGTTTGATGAGGAGACACTACCCCCATGGTCAACAATTTGAGAAATAGAAAGAAGGTTTAAGTTTAATTTAGAGGCAAATCTAATTTTTGGAATGAAAAAATTTGAAATTCTTTTAAATTTTTCAATAACCTTAACGCCAACTGCAAACATATGTGTTTTTGTTGAATTAGTGCCACAATCGGAAAATGAGGATTTATTTGGGTTATATGAAAGGAAGCTGTGTAATCTAAAAGCCAAAAAGCTTACTTGGAGGAGATGATGTAGAGACCACGACTCCCGAAATGGAGGAAGCGGAGGATTTGAAGAGTGATTGTAGGGCTTCCATGGGTTGAGACAAAGGCATGGTTCAAATGGATTTATGATCTTCATTAGTTCCATACCTGTCATCTTGAGAAGGTCCCACGGTTGCCAACTTTTCTTTTCTTCTTTTGAATTTTGGGCAATAAGGCTTAATGTACTCTGGTTGTCCACAATTGTGACACATAATCTTCTTCCTTATATCACCATTGCGAGGTTTCTCGTAGTAAGGCTTGGGAAAATGTGGTGGCTTATAAGTATTTGTGTTGGCCCTCGGTCTAGATACAACCAATACATTATCTTTAGATTCTTTGGATTTAAACATGGTTCTCAACTTTGCCTCCTCCATACAAACTTGGGACAATACTTCATGTAAGGGAAGAGATTTTTTCTTATGAATAATATTTACCCGAAGTTGTTCAAATTCGGGTCTAAGGTCTCTCATAAATTGAAATAGTTGCTCTTCAAGTATTTGATTCTTTCTTTGGAGAGCATCATTTAGAGTTTCCCATATTGAGTCTAATTTGACCATTTGATCCTAAATGTTTTTGAGATTATTATAGTACTTTCTAACGGTCTTAGCACTTTGCTTGCAATTATGAATCCGATCTCTTAGATCCCATTTGTGAACGACATCTTTTTTAGTATAAGTTTGCCTAACAAACTCTCACGCTTCGTCTGCCCTTTTAAACTCAAGTATGTTGGAGCCTGATTCTTCATGCATGCTCCCCATAAAAAGTGAAAGAACCTTTGCGTGGCCCACCCATTTTTTATAAGTTTTTTTATATTTTAACAATGCCTTTTCTCTCTCAACTCCCTTAAGAGTTTCTTCTTTAGGACCTTCATCTTCTTGGACAGCAGTTCTTGTGAGAATAGGTTGGGGTTCCAGGAGGAAACCATCAATGTATTGCCTCAATTCCTTACTCATTAAGATTCTTTTCACCACCGCGACTCACATATTATAGTTGTTTTCATCAAACTTGATGGGAACAATGGTGACAACTAATTTGTTGGCCATCTGATAGAGAGAGAGAGAGAGGAATGCTCCACCAAGATGCTTTTACATGAGCACACAAACCTTTCACACGAACACGATCATGAATCTACAAGCTCCAAGAGCCCAATGCTCTGATACCATGTAATGAAATGAAAAAGTGCACAAATGAATGCCATACAAGAATGTGCACAAGTAAAGGATGTAAAATCCGAAAGGAAATTTTTTTTTAAATCTAACTTGGATTCGGGTCGGACCGGATCCGGACTCAATGGAGGCACCGCCTCCCTCGGGTCTCTTTCAGACAACGAGCAAAGGGGAGAAGGTTCTCGAAATCCCTTTCCCCTCTTTGCTCTCTCATCTCTTCTCTCTCACCCTCTCGCTCCCTCGACTCTCTCCCTCACCGACTCTCTCCCGTCGCTCTCTGCACTCTCTGCCCCCTGATTCTCTCTCGTCTCCTCCCCGCATCTCTCTCGGCTCTCCTATTGTCGGGAGCGACGCAGGCGACCACCGACGAACCATCGCCACCGACGACTCCCTCTGACGTCGCCGGCGACCACCAGGTACGGCTCCTCACTTTTTCTCCTGTTTTCTCTCCTCTCCCCCTCTCTTCCTTCTCGTTTGGCTTGTCGACAGGTGGCTTCGCCCCCCTGTCGTTTGCCTTGTCGACAAGGGGCTCCGCTCCCCCTGTCCCTCTTGTTTTGCCAGCAGGGGGTCTCTCTCCCCTGCCATTGTCCTTGATTGGTCGATAGGGGGTCGAAGCCCCCTGCCGTCACCTCTGGTTGACAAGGGGGCTTCGCCCCATGTTCCTCTAACAAACCAACAGGGGGCCTTTGGCCCCTATCTTGTTTCTCTGTCAAGCAAGCCGACAGGGGCCATTGGCCCCTGCCTCCTCTCCCAAATGTCCGCAGGGGGGCCGTTGGCCACTGCGCCTCTCTCTCTCTGCTCATTTTCCCGGTAGGGGCCATGGGCCCCTGCCCTTTTTTTTGTTTCAGCAGGGGCCGAAGGCCCCTGCCCTTCATCCCATTCCAGCAGAAGCCGATGGCCCATGTCCTTTTTACCTTTGCAGCAGCAGGGGCCATCGGCCCCTGTCCTTCTTTTAAATCCGGAAGGAGCCTTTGGCTCCTGCCCCTCCTCTTGAAAACCCAGCAGGGGCCAAAGGCCCCTGCCTTTCTCTCTAAAGTCCGGCAGGGGCCGATGGCCCCTGCATTTGCTCTTTTGGGCATCATGGGTCTTTAGACTGCCCCGTTATTTTTTAAGTCAGCAGGGACTATTGATCCTTGCATTGTGGAGAAGCCGAGAGTTTTCTGTTAGTTTTGGATCTTGGATCCGACCCGCACCACATTCCAAGATCCATCTTGGGATGCGTGGGCGGTGGCATGTTTGTAATTTGTTTTTACTTCTTGTGTAAAGTCATACTATGTACAACACTTATAAATATTAAGTGAAAGAGGGAAAACCCTATTGCCGCCGACCCCTCTCTTCTCTCTCTACCTCATCTCTAACCCCTGCAGGTGAATATTTCTGACATCGTATCAAAGCACAGGTGCGGAAATCAATCATCTAGAAGGCCTCTAAAGACCAACACGTGCTGCTAAAGAACGTGGGTTCATTTTTGTCCCTTCTCCCTTAATCCTCTTTCACGTCATTCCAATTTTCTTTTTCGTTCTTCTCATTTTAATTTTTTCTGTACGCACGTCTTAACATTCTGTTTTTTAGTCTGCCGAGTTTTTGTTTTCTCCCCAAAGTATTTCTGATTCTCTCCCTTTTTCTGGTTCGCACGTTACTATTCTCTGTGTAACGTGTGTGCTTATATTCTTTTCAGCACACAACGTAACGTGTGTGCTGATATCCTTTTCAGCACACAACAACATCGCTGTTTTATTTTCTCTGTGTAGCGTGTGTGCTGATATCGGTTTCAGCACACGGCAGCATTGCTGCTTCCTTTTTTCTGCGTGCAACATGTGTGCTGGTATCATTTTCAGCACACAGCAGCATTGCTGCTTTCCTCTTTTTCTAAATAACGTGTGTGCTGATATTATTTTCAGCACATAGCTTTGTTGTCTCCTCTTCAAATAGACTGTTAGAACAGTTTTGGCTTCTTATTCTTCATATAATCCATGGATTCCAAGTTGAACCCTAGTTTTCTTACTCACCTCACGACCCACAAGTTATCTCATGATAACTACTTACTTTGGAAACGTCAGATTGTGCCTTTTATTCGCAATCATGGTCTTTATGGTCATCTAGATGGGCGATCACCCGCCCCACCCACACATATCATGCAAGAAATAACAGGTGAAGATGGGAAGGTGAGTCAACTTCGAACCACCAATCCTGCTTATGACATATGGGTACAACGAGATCAGACATTAGTTGCTTACATAACTTCCACACTTTCTGATCGTGTTTTACAAACCATTTCTGATGATCAATCTGCTGCCGAGTTGTGGAATGGACTAGCTCATTCTTTTTCTCAGGTCTCTGAATCTCGGGCTTTGCAACTCAAGTGGCAATTCCAATCCATGCGAAAAGGAAACAAATCCATTACAGAGTTCATGGGTGATGTCAGGGTTATTACAGATCAGTTAGCTGCCATTGGAAGTCCTGTATCAGATAAGGACATGGTACAACAGGTATTAGGTAGCCTTGGACCTGAATATCGCATGTTTTGCACAACACTCCAGGTTGTCTCAGTTCTTTCATGTTTTGATGATCTTCAATCTAAGCTTCTGCAATATGAGGATTACTACCTACACCAGCTGGAGGAGGTTTTGGCTCAGGCAGTGTACCACGAGGGGGATGTGTTCCTACTTGTTTTCTATGCATCAAGCGGGGACATGTTAAAGCAAATTGCTGGTACAATCCTCAGAACCGAAACAAAAAAGGGAGGCCAGGGCAGAGGGCAACTCAAACGTTTGCACGTAATCCTCAGGGACAGGTTCTTCCACAGGACGTGCAAAATATCCTTATGACTACTTTCAATCAGATGAACTTGCGTCAAAATGATGATGGTAAATGGTATATTGATTCAGGGGCAGCAACACATGTTACTTGTGATGCAGGTAAATTTTCTCACTTGACTCCTTACACTGGAAATGACACTATAGTCATAGGAGATGGATCTCACCACCCCATCTCTCACACTGGAAATGTCTCCCTTTCTTTGCCTGAATCTCAATTACCCTTGTCAAATGTCTTACTCACACCTGCTATTCAAAAGAATATTCTATCTGTGTCTAAATTAGTTGATGAAACAAATTCTTTCGTTGAATTTACTCCTTCTTCTGTTTATCTCAAGGATCTTCACACCAAGAAGACGCTCGCTAAAGGTGAACGGCGCGGGAACATGTACGTCTTTGAAGAATCTCATGTGCCTTTGAAGACGTCGTCTTCCGTAGTCGTGGCTTCTTCAGCTCCTTCCTTTCCAACATTTTTGAGTCGATCCACAGATCATAGTTCTTCATCTAGAGTCTTGAAACTTAATAAGCCAAACTTATGACATCTTCGTTTGGGTCATTGTACTCAAGTTTTTCTTGACAAGTTGTCTGCTAAAGGTCTAATACCCGCAGTCAGTTTAGAGTCAAAATGTCCAAGTTGTCATTTATGCAAAAGTCATGTACTTCCTTTTCATAGTATCAATAAAAGAGCAACAAAGCCTTTTGAGATTATATGCTCAGATGTTTGGAGTCCTGCGCCCACTGCCTCTCTTTCTGGATCTCGATACTATGTACTCTTTCTTGATTCTTACACTCGTTTTAGTTGGATTTACTTCATGAAAAACAAACATGAAGTTTTCAAGTTGTTCAAACAGTTTCATGCACTAGTCCAAAACCAATTCAATACCAATGTTGTATATTTCCAGTGTGATGGGGGGAGAATACATATCCCATGATTTTAGTGAATATTTGAAGGAGCATGGCATTACACGTAACATTTCTTGCCTTCACACCCCTCAACAAAATGGAGTAGCTGAGAGAAAACACATGCATATTGTTGAGACAGCCTTGAGCATGATGCACATTGTGGGTATTCCCTTCTCTCTTTGGACCGAGGCCTTCCATACAGCTGTTTATGTTATCAACATGTTGCCCATGACCATCCTTGAAGATAATTCTCCATATTTTGTTCTTTATAATTGTCATCTATCATATGAAGAACTACATTCTTTTGGTTGTGTATGTTATGTTCACATTGATCATTCATTGAGAAATAAGTTTCAAGACAGAGTTGTACATTGTAAGTTTCTTGGGTATGCAGATGACTATAAGGGATACAGGTGTTATTATCCTCATACAGGCAAAATTCGGGTATCTAGAAATGTTGTTTTTGATGATAAAAATTTTGACACTCTTGATTCATCTTCCACAGATACACAGGACAGTTATGATCCTTGGCTCAGGGAGTCACTTTTATACGACTCGTTGCCTTATGAGGATTCATCTTTATTGACAGACAATGAACCCTATACTTTCGATGTGGAACCGCATATGAAAGGCATTCCTCCTACAACAACATCCTCACGTTTTTTTGGTCTTGTTTATTCTCGCAGAGCTCGTCCAGTCAATGACGAGACTCCTCTACGACGTTTCACTCGGATTAGACTTCCTATAGATCGCTGGGTAAGTTATAACAATTTCTCTTTGGATTTTCAAACATTTCTAACCAGAGTGTCCAAAGAAACAGAACCTTCCTCCTTTCATGATGTTGTACATTCCCGTGCCTGGGTAGAGGCGATGAATGAGGAAATGGAAGCATTGCATGAATGCAATACATGAGAAATTGTACCAAGTCAAGATAACAAGAATGTTGTAGGGTCCAAATGGGTGTACAAGATCAAGCACAAACCGGATGGCAGTGTTGAGCGCTATAAATCTCGTCTGGTCGCACGAGGCTTCACAGAGCAGTATAGGCAGGACTACGATGAAACGTTTAGCCCAGTAGTAAAATTGGGCACCGTCAGGATTATCATTGCATTGACATTACAACATGGATGGTCACTCAGTCAACGGGGGCAAAAGTCTCGTCATAATCGATGCCATATTCTTGTGAATATCCCTTAGCAACTAATCTAGCTTTATAACGTTCTAGGGAACCATTACTTTTTGTTTTGACTTTGTAGACCCACCGACATCCTATAGCTTTTTTATTTGAAGGAAGTTGAACTATTTCCCAAGTTTTAGCCTTATTTAAAGCATCTAGTTCAACTTTCATTGCTTCAACCCAATGAGGAATATTTTTTGCTTGATTATAATGAGAAGGTTCATAGTAAGAATGCAAGGCTATTAGACAAGCTCTATAGTTAGGTGAGAGAGTTTCATATGAGACAAACCTATTAGGTGGAATCGATTCTCTAGAAGATCGCCTAAGGGGGGTTTCTTCTAGGGGTTCACTAAGCCGCAAGAATTTTTCTAAAGCACTAATAGGTTGTGCTTCCTCACGCCGAGTGTATACTTGGAGATTGTCACCATTAGTGGGTGATACACCATTATCATGAGAATCATGAGTTTTTTCTAAAAATTCTGGATGACTCAAAGAGTCATCATTGGAGTCTTCTAAAAGATCATTTATAAACATATAATCAATTTCATTTGGTTTTTCCAAGATTTCAAATCTATTTTCATCTTCTAAAAAGGTCACATCTTTGGAGACAAATAACTTATTGTTTTTAAAGTCAAAGCATCTATAGCCCTTTTGATTTTCACCATATCCTAAAAATACGCATTCTATGACTTTTGGTGACAATTTATCTCTTTTATGTAAAAGAACAAAGCATTTACATCCAAAAATACGAAGACGATTGTAGTCGGGTGTCATATTAAAAAGTTTTTCATAAGGAAAGATATTGTTTAATTTGGAAGATGGCATTCTATTGATTAAGTAGGTGGAGGTTAACACGGCTTCGACCCAAAAACTTTTAGGAATATTTTTAGAAATGAGCAAGGATCTAGTGGTTTCTAAAATATGTCTATGTTGTCTTTCCACTAGATCGTTTTGTTGAGGAGTTCTTGGACAAGATTTTTGATGACAAATGTCATGTTGTTTCAAATATGATTGAAACTCATTTGATAAGTATTCTCCGCCCGAATCGGATCTAAGAATGGATATTTGACTTTGAAATTGATTTTGAACTTTTGCATGGAATCCTTTGAAGAAGTTAAAAACTTCCGATTTTTGGTTAAGAAAATAAATCCATACATATCTAGTATAATCATCAATAAAGGTAACATAATATGAATAACCACCTTTGGATAGAACCGGAGATGGTCCCCATACATCGGAATGCACCAATTCAAAAGGTCTTGTTGTCACAAAGGTTCTACTAGGAAAATGAATAGACTTCATTTTTTCAAAAATGCAATCTTTGCAATTGATATCTTTTTCTTTACAAAACTTGTTTCCAAAAGGAAAAAGATACATTTTAGAGTAACTTGGATGTCCAAGCCTTTTATGCCAAGTTTCAATATTTTTGCCTTGGACATAAGTACAAAAGAGGTATTTGGAAGCATTAAGTTATCCATAAAATAAAGATCTCCCTTCCTATGGCCTTGCCCAATCCGCTTCCCGGACCGGAGATCCTGCACAAAGCACCCTTGGGATGAGAAAGCTATTTCACATCCATGGTCGGCAATTTGAGAAACGGAAAAGAGGTTAAGATTTAGTTTAGGAACTATTCTAACTTTTGGAACAAGAAAATTTTGAACATTTTGAGAATCAAGAGTTCCAATACCATTTATTTTGAGAAAAGTTCCATCTGTCGTAGAGACACAAGACATTTTTGAATTGGTGTGCACGTTGGTTAATGCATTTTCATGAGGAGTCATGTGAAAAGAGGCTCCGGAATCTAAAATCCAAGAGTACGTACCGGGAGGTGATGATGAGGCAATGGCTGCACCGGAGGTGGAAGAAGTAGCTTTTAGAATTTGTTGGAGAGCCAAGGAGATTTGACCAAGAGTATCTTTGAGATCCCCGTTCTTGCCTTCATCTTCTTTGGTGGATGATTCTTCAACGGAAGCCACCTTTGGCTTGAATGCCCCATTTAGCTTTGGGCAAACGGGTTTAATATGTCCCGGCTCATAACAATGATGACATATAATCATTTTTCTTCCACCACTCCCTTGTTTACCAAAATGAGGTGGTTTGTAGGTTTTAACATGATTGCCGGGTTTAGATACGGCAAGAACTTCATCTATGCTTTTACCCATGCTATGCCTAGTCTCTTCTTGAGTAATCTCGGCAATAGCTTCTTCTAAAGGAGGAAACGTAGATCTATGGAGAAGTGAGGATCTAACTTGTTCAAATTCGGGACGAAGCCCAAATAAAAATTGAAACAATCTATCTTGTTCCATTTGTTTTTGTCTTAATACCACATCCTCCATAGCCACCCATTTAGGCTCTAAAAGAGCCAATTCATCCTACAAAGGATTTAGAGCACTATAATAGTCTTGTATGCTCATGTCACCTTGTTTTGTTGTTCTCACTTTTTTTTCTAGAAATACGCTCTTGCAAGATCCTTTTGGGTAAACATACCCTTCATAAAAAACCAAGCTTCATTTGCCCGGCGGAATTTAGCAATATTTGCACATACCTTAAGTTCGACATTATTCATAAACCATGCTAGGATTTTTGCATGGTTGCTCTCCCAATCTTCCATTTGGTGATGATAATCTTCTATGGCCTTGAGACGAGCATCACCTTCAAGTGTTTTCTCTTGATCTTCTTCCATCTTTGTGAGCTTAAGTTGGGGTTCCGGAACGGTTCCCATTACATAACCCCAAAGCTTCTTGCCTTTGAGATTATTCTCCATTGTGGATGCCCACATCATGTAATTTTTCCCATTGAGCTTGAATGATAGATCGATCTTGACTTCCATTGCTAGAAAATGTAGATGTGAAAAAAAAAGGAAGTAGAGAGAGACACGATTTTACCTTAGAAGATCGTATGGCTATGATACCATGTAATGAAATATGCAGAAGAATCCAAGAATGCTAAAGCATTCATTATGTCCAACACGGACAAATGCAACAAGCATAAGAGAGGAAATCCACTAAGGGATATACGAAGGGCCTTATAAAAAGGCTACACACATGAAAAATAATGTCTCTTTTATTGAAGAGGAGCTCTCAAGAGCAATACAACATACAAGGGGGGTTCCCCCTATTTATAAGAAAAGGAGACCAAAGGGGCTCCCAATAGAGTCGTTGGGAGCCCCCAACGGTCACAATTGTGACCGTTGGGGGCCCCAACGACTCCATTGTGGGGCCCCTTTTGGTATCCCAAAAAGCAATTTTAGAAAATAAAAAACAAAAATTAAAAAACAGAAAAAAGAAAGAAATAAAACAAGTACCCCTATTGGGTACTTGTAAAAAGACCATAATACCCCTATCGGGTATTATGGTGAATATAGCTATAAATACATCTATATTTATATATATATAGATGTATTATTAAATATGTCTTAACAATGACATCATTATTACCGGGAGTGATGAGGTTCACATATCTTGGGTTAAGTCTATGTTGATGGCTAAATTCAAGATGAAAGACTTGGGTCCCTTGCGATATTTTTTGGGTGTGGAAGTTGATAGTCGACATTATACTATTACATTGAGCCAACATAAGTACACCATTGATATTTTACTTGCTACAGGGATGGAGAATTGTAAACCAATTAGCACACCTTGCCTTCTAAATCATAAGCTAAGTGCTAAAGAAGGCACTACTTATCATGATCCTACTTTGTATCGTCGAGTTGTAGGGATGTTACAATACTTAACATTCACTAGGCCTGACATAGCATACTCTCTCAATCAGGCTTCACAGTTTATGCATGTTCCTACAGATGTACATATGGAAGGAGTAAAAAGGATCCTTCGGTATTTAAAGGGTATGATTGGAGATGGCTTGATGTACACCAAGGACACAACTTATATGTCAGGGCATCGACTATTCACCTACACAGACGCGGACTGGGCGGGTGATCCTGACGAGCGAAGATCAGTTTCGGGGTATTGCATTCTTATCGGCAATAATATTGTAACATGGAGTAGCAAGAAGCAAAAGGCAGTGGCACGATCAAGTACTGAAGCAAAATATCGTGCAATGGCAGCAGGAACAGCCGATGTTACAGGGGTGAGACATCTACTGCAGGAATTACAAGAACCAATCTCGTCCTCTATTCTTCTTTGCGATAATCAGAGTGCTATTAATATTGCCTTTAATCCCATCCTTCATTGTCGTACGAAGCATATCGAGATCGATCAACATTTTTTTAGGCAAAAGGTGAAAGAAAAAGAAATTGAACCTGCATATGTTCGGTCAGATATGCAAGTTGCTGACATCTTTACCAAGGGATTATCCACTCATCAGTTTTGGGCACTCAAAGGCAAGTTGAGCATGATCAAAGACCATACTCAACTTGAGGGAGGCTGTTAGTTTTGGATCTTGGATCCGACCCGCACCACATTCCAAGATCCATCTTGGGATGCGTGGGCGGTGGCATGTTTGTAATTTGTTTTTACTTCTTGTGTAAAGTCATACTATGTACAACACTTATAAATATTAAGTGAAAGAGGGAAAACCCTATTGCCGCCGACCCCTCTCTTCTCTCTCTACCTCATATCTAACCCCTCCAGGTGAATATTTCTGACATTTTCCCTGTTTTTTTGCTTGTTCGCTGATATCGCATATTTGCAGTTGCGCAACGGAGCCCGTTTGCGCCCTGCGAACCGAACCGGCAATCTTTTACGCTCGCAGACGACTACCTTCTCGCGATACCTTAAGGTAGGGGAAGGTTGCACAGAGGACTTGGACAATTGAATTGAGTTCAATTAACTAAAAAGGATAATTAAATTATATATATATATATATATATATATATATATATATATATATATATATATACGAGTATGCATTTAACTCAAAGACGCGGTTTCACGATCTTTGTCCTTTAGTTTCTGTCATGTCTTCCTTTTGCCGCCGAGTATTGCGCCTAGGCTTCGCTTACGCATTCCTGCTTTCGGTCTTTACTTTGCCGTCGCGCTTTGCGCCTAGGCTTGGCGTTTGCACTCCTGCTTACAGTCTTTACTTTGCCATCGCGCTTTGCGCCCAGGATTTTCGTTTGCACTCCTGCTTACAGTCTTTATTTTGCCGTCGAACTTTGCGCACAGGTTCCTATTTTTGCAAATGTTTCGTTAATGCCTTGCCATTGCAGATGATGCTCAGGTTTTCGCTCATTGCATGTTCTATCAGGCATCCTCATGTAGGATGCAAGAGGTTTTTATCACTTTCCCTCTTGCGATAAGAGTTGAGTCGGGGGCTTAACGATACACCTTCGTTTTAGGAAAGAGATACCTTGCAAGGATCCTGGTTTTACGAGCAAGCAATCCTGCAAAGTAGACTTGAGCGCACTTCTTAGCGGGGGTTCTGTGGAGAAACCCGTATCCCGTCTATCCAAACCGGTATCGAGTCATGCGAGGCATGTAGATACCACGATAGCAGATGAGATTCTAGAAAATCGCATGCCAAATGTTGGCACAATCTATTGGCTGTTTCAAAAGATAAAGAATGTCAAAAGTAAAGTTTGAGAAACATTACATCTTTGTGAAACACTTCTGTGAGGCTCCTTTTGATGAGCTATACCCCTTTCATCGTAGAGTACTTATAGTCGTGCACTACACGTTAGTACTGCGATGATCGGATGAGATGGTCGTGCGAACTTGAACAGTGCTAAATGCAAAATGTTGTAAACACATTAAAAATGGGATCGCCTTCACAGGCAAGATGCTCATCTGGTCCAAAGACCAGAGCATATAGAATGAGTTGTCAGTTAATTTACTCCTGACGTGCTCATTCGCCCTTGTGTTTCTGTCAAGTGAGAGGATGGATCAGTACAAAACTCCAATGGGCAGGTTGTTAACAACCACCCCACAGGCAAATATCTGGCCTCCCCAATCATTGGAGTTAGGGGAAGGGACTTCTACAGAAGTTGGATGCATCCGTTGCCACTTACCTGCCTTTGGGGAATCCTCTCTCGGCTATAGCCGTCCCCTTAGGAGTGGACTCAACTAGCTATTCGGGTTATTGAAAATACATAGAATAACAGACGCTCGAACTAGTCTTAGTTGTTTCTACGTTTTGTTCGCGCGTACCCACATGCCACTAATATCGAAACATAAAGTCTGTTCACACTTGTCGATGGTTCATAGTGACTTGCCTGTTGCGTGGTAGTTCACAACTTACGATCAAATGAATCGTCATGTTGCGTGTTGACAGTTGCACTGCTTACCTGCTTTGAACTGTTTACCTGTTTTGCACTGCTTACCTGCTTTAAACTGCTTACCATGCTGAATTAAATGTACTTAATTCAGTTTCCTGTAGTCTTTCTTGTGCACCTACTAGTTTTTCGCGAAACTAACCCATTCTATGGGTACAAGTGATGTTTAGGTACACCCCATGCGATGGCGCGTTTGCGAAATTGCTTCAAGACTTCCTTTTTTCTGCTCTTAGCTCGCGTCCTAGACGTTTTGGGTTTTGTAACGCATATTCTTTAGGATATCCGCTATTTGGGAACTTCTTTTAATGAAAGTGGCTTTTCCAAGTGTTTTGCAAGTAATATGGATTGTGAGGTTTGGTTCTTTTAGCTAACGCTCCCAAGGTTGTCAGATTGCCCTTCTGAATTTAACAAAAGAATAGTTTTCCGTTGATTTCATAAACAAACTCTGAAAAGAAAGAGATTTTTTCTAGTCTCTTGCCTGTTTTCTGAAAGGTTCGCAAGCTTGAAATTTTGGGGCGTTACAAAGGACCACTTATGGGTCAATACAAGAATCAAATCTAGAAAGCCATAAATGGGCAAAGACAATACATAAAAGTGAAAAGTATATTGCACTTGAAATGCTTGAGACAAACTTGTTACAAGAAGGGGAGTAATCCCCTTTATATAGACAAGAGGAGGCACAAGGACCCGTTGAGATGCTTTTTATATAGACAGGAGGAGGCACAAGGAGCCGTTGGGAGCATTATGACAACTCTGAGGGCCAATGACCTAAATGCCCTTAGCTGAAAATAAAAGGACAGAAAAAGAAAAGAAAATAAAAAGACTAAAGTGCCGTTAATGGGCACAACCTATTATATAAAAGTGAAATAACCTATGTCACATGGGTGCGGGTGCGGGTGCGACACGGGTGCGGCGCAATTTTAAAAATTTTGGACACGGGGACTCGGCTATATATATATATATATTTAAAATATATATATATATATATATATATATATATATATATATATATATATATATCCAGTGTGTGCATATGTCTATATAAATTTTGGACTCGGCTCGTGACTCTTCCAAGTTGTCTCAGATCCTCAACTAACTGAGTTAAAATAGTAGTGTAACTGGGTTAGAACCAAACTAGGTTGAGTTTATCATTGACTCAGCCGAGTCTTAGCTACCATGGGAATAAAACATCATCAAGGTATTAATTAAAAGCATTAACTAAAAGCATGTTCTGGTAAATGCATTAAATATCTTTTGCTAAAATTCATAACATTAATTAAAAGCATTAAAAGCTTTTAATTTTTCAAAGCTAGATTTGAAAAAGAGAGAGAGAGAGAGAGATCTCGGTGGATGAGAAAGTGTTGCTACTCGTGGATGAGAATTTATTAGCTTTTATAAGAGAGAGAACTTGGTGGATGAAAAGTGTTGGTACTCGTGGATGAGAATTTATTAGCTTTTAAGATTGAGAGAGAGAATTAAATGATAATATTTAAGAATAATTTTTTTTCTGGGTCTAATGTTTAAGACTCATGCTATATATATATATTTTTAAAAAATATATAAAACGATCTTTTCTTTTCTTTTTTTTGTACTAAAAATGGACATTTTTGGACTCGGTCAACGTTGACCGAGTCCAAAATTAAGACGGACTCGGCCTGGACTCGTTGACCGAGTCCGACTCGGCGTTGACCGAGTCCAGGCCGTGTCCGAGGCCGCACCCGTGTCGGGGCGTGTCGACTCGGGTACGGCACCTCCCTAGCCGAGTCCGTGTGACATAGGAAATAACAAAAATACCTGTAATGGGTATTACCTATTACAACAATATAATATATATATACATATTATGTAGGTATACATAGTTATGTATATACACCTATATATACAACTTTAGCAGAAGAGACATAATTTGAAGATATTTGGGGATGCGAGCTTTGTTTATTTTGTGAACTAATGGGAGGAGTTGATTTTTTCAGGGCATTATCTGTATCATTGTCTAGCAATCAAATATGTGGGAAGTAATATTTATAATTTATAGTTAGATGGATTGGTAATACACAGTGTTGTAGGCTTTACTTCATTGAACTCTGTAGTTGAATTCCAGTTTGCATTGGAATATATGAGTAAAAAAGGAAAATTATTGAAGAATTTGGTAGCACACAGTAAGTTTGCTTTCTTTCTTATTTTGGATGTACTTTTAAGGTTTGTAATCTTAGGAGAGTTTAGAATATACTGAGATTGTAGAAGTGGCTAAGTTTTTTTTCCTTGTTTTTTCCGTTTCATTGTGCCATTCAGGATTTACATTCACATATTCTGTGGGTTTGCTTATTTTTAATTGCAAAATATTGACGCTGTGCACAATTCATTTTCTTATTTTCATGTTCTTGGTCCTTACATTACATTATATTAGCAGCTATCCGTTGTATTTTGATTTCTTTCTTTTGCGCACGTGCCTTTATGCATTAATTTTTAGTTAGTAGCTTGCAAACCATGATGAAAATCTTTTTTGTGATTGTGGATGAATGAGCATAGATTATTAAACCTGATCAACTGGTCTGATTTTCAGCTCTTTGGCTTGTTCTTAAATCTGTTTTTTGTTTTGTTTTGGTATTTGTCAAAAATGAAGTATGTGATGGAGGAGTTGAATGTAAGATCGGTGGTCCCATGCAATGATCCTTTGGAATATGCATCTTTGCGTGCAGAACCTGATTACAGGTATAAAAATGTTATCTGGCTTCTTCCACTTCTCTATTTTGAGATGTACTCATTCCCTAGCTGACATGATTATTATTTTTACCTCAGCACCCTTGGTAAACGGTTGGGAAAATCTATGGGACCTATAGCTAAGGAAATTAAGTCAATGTCTCAGGCTGACATTTTAGCTTTTGAAAAATCTGGGGAAGTAACATTTGTTGGTCACTCTTTACCATTGTCAGACATAAAGGTGAGTCTTTTCATGAATCTCATGCTTGTTTTTGACCATTGATTTACTAGAATCCTATATTCATCCTCTTGTAGTCTATGCCACATGGGTGCTTCACTTAGCATGCATATCCCATGTCGACACGACACGATACTCGAACACTTCATGGACATAGTCAGATCAGTTTCACACACAGTAAACATTGTGTCATTATCTATTTTCTTTTATGATCGTAATTACTTATTTCATATTTTCTTGAATTATTTTTCTTTGAAAATTTCTCATCAATTACATTACATTTCAATTTCAACTCAGTTTCATTATTTGATGTTCCTAGTTATAGTGATTTTGAATTGTTGTTTTATACACACACATATACATGCATCTATTTGTCTACGGCTGTATCCCTGTATCCTAATTTTTTAAAATTATTGTATTGTACAAAGCGAATCTGCATCGTGTCCCGCCCACACATCTGTATTCATGTGACATAGCTTGAAGTGTTTTCTGGTTGTGGTTTGAGCCACTTATCAGTTGATTGTGTCACTAGTACATGTTCTGATGGAAAAGCTGCCAAAAAAATAAATCATGTAGTGTGGATACACTAATTTTGATATGCCTAACTTTGGCTGGTTAGAGTGTTTTGTTCTATCATCCAAACCTGGTTCATGATGTTTCTCTGTTTGCTTTGGCGGTTCTGGGCAAAGGTCACTGGGTTGTTAAGAATTTCAAAACTTATACTACTTGGGTATACAAAAAAAGTACTTATTTATTACTAATTTCTTTTGTTCATTCCAAATAGTTTTCTTAGAGAGGATTTAACCTCCACTACATAGCTTATCTGCTCATGGATATGGGATATGTAGATAGTTTTGAGTTCAATATTTTATCTCTTTTCCTAGGACACTGAAACTCCACCCAATCAATGTCTCATGTCAAAGGCAGACTTGGACGTCTCAGGTGTCATTGCCAAGTTGCACTAAGTCATCCCTTGTCCTACTTGAGCCCCCAGTTTTTTCATACGTCACTTTTGTTGGTTTCCATTTTTCATTAAAAACTCTTATTGAAGATTCATTGTGATGGAGGTGCGCCCAGCACTACCCAGTACAGGATCATTTGGATAGTTGAGCAATCTTTATTAGTTTATCTTGTGGTTTATACGCACATGTTGATTGATTCACACTCTTTCTGTGTGCCTGTTTAAGGAGTATCATTTTGTTTCACAAATTGTTGGCGGTGTTCATAATCTTCAGTTTGTCTGCTGATCTTTGTAATGCATACTCTAATGATTACTACCATGGACGATAATAGTTGTTAGTCTTGGATTAGTGATGCACTTTATGTTGTGCATGGATTCTTTTCTATTATGCCAGCTGTCATTGGCAGTGTTATGGATCAGATCATGCAGAAACTTGAAGTTAGGTGTGAACAATCAGTGTAAATTTCCTGTGAATGGTTGTCACCAGCCAAAAGTAAATGCTCCTAGAGTGTTTAGTGTAATGTTGTTTCTTACTTCATCTCTTTTAAGCTATTATATAAACCTTCATGTCATTTTCTTCATAGTTTTACATCGTTTGTTTCGTATTCAATGTTGGATGGTTTACATCTGTCATGCCCCAAAACAGACTATAGTCAGGTCTTGGGGTGCGACTCTTGGGCTGTTCATTTTCGTCTTTGGGCCCTATTAAACCCAGTAAGGCTAAAAATAAACAACAAAATAATGAACATTTACAGATCATTTCAAAGAAACTCCATCTATTACGTCAACTTCATTACAATGTCTAATATAAGTCCAAATACAACTCGGGGACAATTATAAGGTCTTTCAATACATGCACACTAATCTACTCAACTGTAAACTAAGACACCCAACTGCCTTGCAGCTATCCTTGTTGGAGTATCTTATGGGTGTCTTTTCAAAACCTTGCTACTTGCAAATCTTTCACTCTGGTAAACAATAATAAGCAACTCATGTGCTATATCGCTCAGTAAGCAACTAAATAATTGGTTTTGTGACAGATTTCAAAGTCATTTGAAAAGCTATTTGTGATAAGGCCATAGGATAGATTTTAACACATTCTGCAAGTTAGTTTTGGAAATTCAAGTGAATGATAAAACCTCCTTTCCAAATGCTAGCAATTTTACAATATTCTAAAAAGAAAACTTTTTTTAAAATCCAATTCACATTCCCACATAAGATCCCAAGGGTCATTAGACACCAAATTTATTTGGGCCGAATAATCTTTTTGTACTTTGAATAGGCTGATGACAATAGTAGTGACAAGCTCCACTACCCATCGGATATCCGAAACGTGCCAAAAATCTCATATCCCTCTTAGAAATTCCAATGGGCCAACCGACTGGTAGGGGATTCTACCTTTCCCATTGACTACGTCAAAGGGTCACTTGATTTTTCTGAACTAAGTCGATTGGGCCAAAAATTCTCAACAAAAAGTCAAATGGGTTAAATACCCTTATTCAAAAAGGGGCCCTTACCCCGATAAGGTTGTTGGGGGTCCATATTCCATCCAAATCATGGTCCACCACTTGCATCTATGTGAACAATCATTCAGATTTCAAATACTTAAATTTAATAAAAACAACATTCTTTCAAAATCAAATGTTTTTGAAATCATTAAAATGAAGCTTTTACTTGATTTGCAATGTCAAATATGTTTTTTCTGAGTAACATGGTTTTCGATCAACTTAATAAAGATAAGTAAAACTAAAATGATACTTAAAACAATAATCCAGTTGGGAGAGTTTTATCTTTTTTGTTTTAAAAATTGTGAAAATCCAATTCTTTCCAAAACAATTTAGAATTTCACTTTAGCTTGAAAGAGTTTGTTAAACCATATTTAATAATAGCAAAATTTCATGACTTACGAAAACCCAATGATTTTGAAGAAAATATATGGAAGTTGAAACCATTTATTTAGTTCGCTAGGTTAATTACCAATACCTCGAACATTTAGAACAAAAATGATATATATTCAGAATCTTTGAGTACAATCATTTTTTTACCAGCAAATCAACATGTAACATGCTCAATCGTAAATATTAGAATTATAACTATCATGAAACTCCTTTTCGAAATCCAACTTTAATTGTGAAAACTAGGACTAATTATCCATCAGAAACTAATTTTTGACACTTTAATCCTAATTAACAGAACTTGCTTAAGATATATATATATATATATATATATATATATATATATATATATATATATATATATATATATATATATATATATATATATATATATATATATATATACTTGTGGAAGGCATTTAACTACCTAATTACAAAACTTAAATTAGCAAAACGTCACTTTAACTACCAAAAACTATGATTAGTTATATATAAAACTCATTTAAGAAACCTAAATTATTTAAAACCATAATTAATTAATTAGGACATAAAGTTCCTCAGGCCGTCGTGACTCCCTTTGCTCCCAGCCCCTCGTCTTCCTTCATCTCTGTCCTCTTTTCATACCCCATAGTTGGGTCTGGACAATGAGCCAGGCAACTTGCAGGTAGCCCATGGCCCGGCCCAAACGGGTCGGGCTTGGGCCTAGTTTTTGGAAGAATGCCTGACCCAACCGGGCTTAAACTCAACCCAACAAAATCACGGGTTGAGTCGGGCTAACCCAACTACCCAACAAAGTTTCAATATATATATATATATATATATATATATATATATATAGAGAGAGAGAGAGAGAGAGAGAGAGAGAGAGAGATTGGTAGCTGCTCACATGTTAGGTGCAAAATGATGCATGCTAAATGGGTTTTCCTGCCCTTACGGTGCTTTTTTCGCAGTTCTGACTCCATAAATGTGTCGGGCATGGTCGATTTACGAGGAATCCACACCTGGATCATGTGTTTTTGATGAAAACAATGATATTTGGAGCCTCGAAAATTTACAAAGATTTTGGACCGTTGATTTTTTGAACCTTATAAAAACCCACCCATGTGTTGGAATAGAACGCTTCAAGAGCTGATCCCTATAAAATCAAGTACATAGATCACATCTGTACGGTCAGAATTTAAAAATAAAATGAAAAAGGCTGAAAACCCCATTTAGCACGTTCATTTCGCACCTAACATGTGAGCAGCTACCAATCACTCATATATAGATCACATTGGGTCAAGTATGTGATTAAAAAAATGGATACATCTTGGATCCCATCTATTTTTTGCATTTATTAAAATTTTTATTAAAAAAACCTATGAATTCAAGGAAACGAATGAGAAATGTTGTGAATATAGGATGACTTGCAAACCAGCCCTAATTAGGCCCATGGGCCTAATGGGCAGGCCATGTGTTTTGTATTAGACCCGGGCGCAACCCGGTTGGCCAATAGGTAGGGCTTGACCAGGCCCGGCCCGGCAGCAGCCCAGTCAAGCCCATCCACTAAACCGGTTGGGCTGGCCTAACCCGCCCATTGTCCAGCCCTACGCCTAGGGCTATTTATAGTGGGAATAAGCCGTCAAAAACGAAGGGGCTATGTCAATTGGGAGGCTTGGGACAAAATTATTTTTTCCCTTGGCCTTCCTACTTATTTGCATGTAATATCGTTTAAGTAAATGTTCTCATTTATTTTTATTTTATTTTTATTCTCCATTTATTTAAAATATTGCATGTGAATAAGCAAATACACCCTTATTTGAATCCATTAAAAATATCTAAAAATTCAAATTCCCAAGGAATAAAAAGTCAACTCTAGGGTTTTAGTACAAACGTTGGAATTTTGCAAATGGGTTTAAAATTTCTCATCTTTAAATCTTTGGTTTTTCTTGGGTTTTATATTTTTAAAAGTTCTTTCTATATTATTACTTTTTATTAAAAGTTTGGAAGAAAAATCTTCATAATTTAATTATAAAAAATCTTTTCCTTATATGGGCAGCCTTTACAGCACTTATACAAATAAGGAGCCTGGTTTGACTTTCATGTAACTCGCTATATTTGGAGAAAATTTAAGCCTTATTGGGGAAAATAGGGTGTTATCTTACAACATCGCTTCAAAATAATTGTGGCAGTTTGAAAAATCAACCAGTATTCAAACTATACAAATATGGGGTATACAGGCACTTTGAAATTTCATAACTGTGATCTCCCTTAGTAGCAGCATCATATCCTTTGAATATATATATATATATATATATATATATATATATATATATATATATATATATATATGCGTAACACTTGCATGTGAACATAGAATCTTTAGAGTTAAGGATTTTAAGAATTTGAGTGTCAAAATTGCCTTTTAAGTCTTTTAATATCCTACTTCTAAAGACCCTTCAAATATGTTGTTTTCTCATGTTCTCGAATTGTCCTGTGGGTTCCTTTACATCATGGTGTTTATCATTTTCTACTTAGTGTAGTTAATTTTTTTTTTCACATTTCAGCCATCAGGGAGTTTGTACATGGATTAGAAACGAGGGTGGATCAGGTGCAATCACATTGCACACTTTGAGTGTGCTGCTGCACCTGGTCGCCCTCCATTTTTGGCTGTCAGTCTGTCAGTTTTGGGGCCCAACAACAGCTGGAGGGCAGTCAGGTGCAGCAGCACACTCAAAGTGTGCAATGTAATTGCTCCTGATCTGCCACCATCAGAAACTGTGTGAATTTAAAAAGAAAGAGAAATGTGTATTGGACATGATGATAAACTTTAGAAAGTATATATAATATGTAGGCTTGGTACCTATGTAATTGGCATTAAAGTTTCTTTTTTTTAATATTTTGCAAGTACAACCATGCTGACTCTCTTTATTATTCCGCCTTTATCATGTTTTATATTACTACTCTTATTCAGTATCCTTGTCATTTATCATTTCTTGTAACCGGTGGTGCAATTTGTTTTCCTTTATTAACTGTATAATCCTGTCTTGTCTTTTCACATTTTATGTGTGAATTTTGTTGTTTATCAAGTTGCCATCTTTTTGGTCTTGTACCATTTACTTTATAGGTTGCATATGTTCCTGATGTTACTTTGTATTTCATGTTTTCATTTTTTGGGTTAATGCACCATTTTGTTGTTAATTACGAGAGGCTGCCAGATTTGAGATTAGATATCTCTAAATTTTCATGGCTAGTATTTGCTTTTTTATTTAATTGAATCTTGGAAATGATGAATGAGATAATCATTTGATAATGCTTATGCACTTTAAGGTGATCCGAGAGTTCAAACGACCTGCAAACATGATGGAGAAAGACATAGACGCAGCTGGTGATGGTAAAATATTGGTTTGATATTTGTGTAAAAATCTAGGTTAGTAGGTTTACATCTCAGGAACAAGCTTCTGGTCACGTCTCAGAAGAACTAGCATGGTCTTATGATCCAGTTGCTGGTTGCTGTGACACTGATGACCATCTGACTGACAACCGATAATCAGAAGACTTGATCTTCTGTTGAACTGAATATCTTGTCTATGGACTTCTGCTCTCTCTTGGTTCTGGCTGGAACAAAAATGTCAAGTCGTCCAAACTAGTTTGCTAAATTGTGAACATATGTCTTAAATTGGTATAATATGTAGCTTGTAATGGTTATTCTATCTCCCAAATCTCTTTCAGGTGATGTGTTGGTTGTCTTGGATCTGCGTCCTGATGAATCACTTTTTGAAGCAGGCGTTGCACGTGAGGTAAATGTTATATCCAATGACTTCCTATTTGTTACAGAGGACTCAATTCTTTTTTATGTATAATGTGACACTAGTGTGCATTTTTCTCTTGATGCAAACACATTCTAGACATTCTACTTTCACAAAGGTTTTGATTAATGTGCATCAGATCATCTTCATTACATTGGTCACTGTTGGGATTCTAAGTGATGAATTATTTGTAGATTGTTAAAGTAACCTAAATAGAACAGGGGTCTTTTGTGTGTGGCCCTTTTACTTTGGCTTCATATTGCTCTCATTTATTACAATGTCAAAAGCTTGAAAGAGCTGTAAAGTATCAGTTTAGTCGTTCCATAATTGCGACTTGTCATTAAATTTCCAGCAAAAGAAAAAAAATCAATGAATGTTTCCGACTCAGAAAAATCTATCTTAAAATAGAGTAATATATAAGAAAAAAATTTGATGATTTATAATTATGTGTTTTTCATTCTCCAACTTTCTTTCTCTTCTCTGTTCCTTTTATTCATCGCTCTTCTTTTACCCTTTTACTTTTCATTTCTCCTGCTTAATCTTTTTTACTTATCATTTTCTTTTCGGTATTAATAATGGTCACATTGATCAAGCCTTACTGTAAGTTTCCTCCAGTTCTTTCTTTCCATGTTCTTATCTGCAACTTACTATGGAAATAAAAGGTGAGAATCTTGGAACAAATGCCTGAGTTAATATTGTTGCAAAACGTTTCTTTTATGCAACTGAAGCCAACGACCTGATGAAACCGTGTTCCATTTTACATTCAAGCATATTTGTTGCTATTCTATAGGATCCCATTATTGTCATTCTTGAAATGTATCTTTCCTGTATGGTGTTGATCTGAAAGCAAGGTGTTTAGGGATCCTTGCAGCTTCTCTTGCCTCTGAGATTATCCTATAGGGGTTTGATAGTGTCATGATAATGAAATTGTTCAAACCTTTTACTTGAAAATTCTTTCCTTACCATAAGAAGATTTGGAATTAGTGTGTATTTATTGTTTGCAGGCTAAGTAGGTGGTAAGGCGTTTTTCAAATTGATCTGCAGTTTAACCACCTCTACCTACAGCTTACCTTATTTAGCCCACTTGGGTATCTCCCACGTCCAACCATTTGTATAATCCCTCAGGTTCAGGTCATGTGCATCTAAGCCAGACAGTATGGCTCATGCTGTCCAACCCAGTTTTGACATGTGGATCCTTGCTCAACATTGACTCACTGGGTTAAATGCAGTCCCACCTTTGTTAAGCTGGAGTTTTAGTAGTACTATCTGCCCTATGTGTCACAGGCACTTTACTTAGCATGCGTATCAGGTGCCCACAGGACACAACACAACACAACACATGGACACACCACGACACTTCATGGATTCAGTCAAACTTGTGTTGGACACTGTCAAAACTGTGTCCTTAATTTTGTCCATTTCTTTTGGTATCCTGATTGTTTAATGTCGTTGATTACACTACATATCATTTTCCAACTGAGATTTGTTCTTCAATATTTGTAATCATAATAATTCAGAATTGTTGTTCAAAAATTTGCACTTAAGATGATATTGATGCATTAAGAATTTTAAATGCACATAATCATATACAATACTTGCCTGTTGTAACAAGCATGTCTGCGTTGTCTCCCATGCCCGTATCCATGTCCATGATGACACAGTATCATCCCTGTCTGGCTTTAGTCAACCTAGACCTGATCTAGCAGCCATCTTGATTTGAACTGTACCTCCTGGCTTCAACCCACTAGGGTCCATTCAGAGAGAAATCTTTGATTGCAGAGAATGGTCTACATAAAATGGCTTTGGTGATTGCCTCAAGTATGTCAGCCTCGGTGAATTGAACCCATCTAATAATTGTTGCTGAAGTATCAATTTTGTGCACACAGGTTATTAACAGAGTCCAGAAGTTGAGAAAGAAAGCTGGGCTTGAACCTACTGATCTTGTCGAGGTCTATTATGAGTCATGTGATGACAACAAATTTGTTTTGGATAATATCCTAAATTCACAGGTATACATGATGCTCTTTGCCCAAGCACTGTCTTAGATGGTTGGATCTGTTCTCTTCGACTTGACATAATATCAATTGTTGTGTTTTATGTACAGGGGGATTATATCAGAGATGTGGTTGGTTGCCCTCTCATACCATCGGCACTCATGCCTGCCCATGCGGTGAGTAATGCATACATGTCTCTATGTACCGTTTCCATGTTCTACCATACTTTAGTCCATATGACAAGTTGGGGTATATTTGGTTGGCCCTCATGAGATTTGGATTCTCATTCAAATGAGAGTCCAAATCTCATTTGACTACTTAACCAAAAAAAAATATTGAGGTGAGAAACCGAATCAAATATGATTTGGTTTCTCTCCAACCCGTGAGAGCAAATCTCACGGGTTAGCAAGTCAGTGTGATTCAAAATCACATTGCTACCTTTGCAGGCCCATGAGTCATGGCCCTCATGAGATTTGGATTCTCATTCAAATGAGAGTCCAAATCTCATTTGACTACCTAACCAAACAAAAAAAAATATTGAGGTGAGAAATTGAATCAAATATGATTTGGTTTCTCTCCAACCCGTGAGATCTGAAATCTCATGGGTTAAATTGTCATTTCAAGTCGTATGATTCAAAATCACATTGCTGCCTTTGCAGGCCCATGAGTCATGGGTTTCATGAAGGCTGCAGCAGACTCCTGTTGGGGTTGAAACTCCCAACTGTCTCCTTTCTATATATAGGGGACAACTGAGGCCGACGGTGGTCCTCCACCGATACCAGCTCACTGGAACGATGAAGAGGGCTGAAGAACTACTGTGCAAAGAAGCTAGCAACCTCCGGAAAACGTGTTGTGCACCAGACTTTTTTTTAAACCCTCTTTGGGATGCAGAAACTGTAACGCCCCAAAATTTCAAACTTGCGAACCTTTCAGAAAACATGCAAGAGACTAGAGAAAATCTCTTTCCTCCAGAGTGTGTTTATGAAATCAGCGGAAGACTATTCTTTTGTTAATTCAGAAGGCAAGCTGATAACCTTGGGCACGTTAGCTAAAAGAACCAAAACTCACAAAATTTGGATATTCCAAGGAAAATCCGTTACAAACCCAAAACATCTAGGACGCGAGCTAAGAGCAGAAAGAAGAAATCTTGAAGTCATCTTGCAATTGCGCCATCGCCCGGGGTGTACCTAATCATCACCTGTACCCATAGAATGGGTTAGTTTTGCGAAAAACTAGTAGGTGCACAAGAGAGACTAACAGGAAACTGAATTAAGTACATTTAATTTAGCAGGTTATGCAGTTTAAAGCAGATATGCAGCTAAACAGGTAAGCAGTACAAACGGGCAAGTAGTGCAACAAGGTAAGCAGTGCAAGCAGGTAAGCATTGCAACAAGGTAAGCGGTTCAAAGCAAGTAAGCAATGCAACTGTCAAAACGTAGCAAGACGATTTATTTGATCGTAAGTTGTGAACCACCACGAAACAAGCTTGTTCTCGTTCCTAGAACGGGGTCTCTGCATTTAATCATTATCAGGACATCATTTGTCGCTCTTACTATTTCTAACAAACGCTTGTCCTGAACAACCTTAATCTATTCTTATCTCTCAAAGCCTTACGCGGCCAACTGTCACCTGTTATGACTCACTAAGGCGTTATACTTTCTCAGAAAAAGCCCACCCTTCTATAGAAGGTCCAAAACATGATCTAAAATCAAATAAAGATCTGATTCTCACATCTGAGTCCTGCATGAAAACATGTTAAATCAGAAAGCCAAAACTATAGATTTATAACTGGCTATCCCAAACAATCTCGAAAGATCATCACAGCTCACCATAACTTTTTATGGTAATCAAAACTCACAAGCTCTACGTCGGATCGCTCGGTTCGGGAGATATACAACCTGACAAGGAATTACTGCCCTGGAGGGTATACTTGGTCTTGGACCATACACTTCCTCACAGGAGTTCATCGTCTTTGCGGCTACCCGTTCGTGGACAGTGTACATCCTCACAGAGATTCTACCGCTCTAGCCGGATTACCTGATGTGGGAAATGTACAACCTCACAAGGAATTACCGCCCTAGATGGTATACCTGGTCTTGGACCATACACTTCCTCACAGGAGTTCACCGTCTTTGCGGCTACCCGTTCGTGGACAGTGTACATCCTCACAGAGAATCTACCACTCTAGTCGGGTCACCTGGTCTTGATCATACATACCCTCACAGCGAAACCTTTGGGAAGTCGGTCCCCAACACGTGTCATATACAATGAAAACCATTGTAATACACGCATCAACACAAATGACCGCTCTCAGGGTCGATAGCCACTATTACAAACAACAAGATCAACGTCGGATCACCTGGTTTGGGAAATGTATAACCTCACAAGGAATTTCGCCCTAGATGGTATACCTGGTCTTGGACCATATACTTCTTCACAGGAGTTCACCGTCTTTGCGGCTACCCGTTGTGGACAGTGTACATCCTCACAGAGAATCTACCACTCTAGCCGGTTACCTGGTCTTGATCATACACGCCCTCGCAGATAATCCTTTGGAGATTAGGTCCTCAACAGACACCCTACTCAGTGATACATGCATCAATACAATCGACTGCTCCGAACAATTGACCACTCTTGGGGTCAGTAGCCACCATCATGGGCACAAACATGTATATCAGCAATATGCATCGTATCACTCCACATGGTAAAACAAAACACAAGATCACCCATTCCTCCAATAAGGTTCCATGAACCATGAACATATTATCGCATACTTCCAACATTTCTTATCACGTGGCATATCAATCACATCACACATAAACATATAATACTACGCATCGTGTTATTGCCACAAGGAACATTGCAATCCTTAAATAGGACCTCAAAGCATGCGTAAACGACACATGAGAACACGCAGATATGACAATCCAGCTGATTTTATAGGTGAAGAGTAACTAACTCTATCCGACAGCCAAACAAAACAATTGAATAAGACAAGCACTCATAACAATGCTCGCGATACATACAATTACCATCAAATGGCTCAGTACATCAACAAGTAATTAAATTAATCGTAAGGCATAAACCATTGCATCACAAGCCATTCATAAGCTATACATGATAAGCAATCACACGACAGCAGTTATATCACAATATGTAAGTAGCTCATAAGACAAGCGGCCACATCAATCCTAGTTGCCACCAGTTCGTAGATTACGATAGTTATGCAATCACATCAATCATAAGAGATGCAAGCCAACAAGTGCTACGTTGCAACAAGCACAAGCAATTCAACCAAGAGGTAAAGCAAGTCATATGCTAATATGTAGCAACTGGCATAATGCTAATATTATAAGCATTTAACTAGTATGAGAAGCTAGATGTTACTTAGCAAAGAACTCCGTAAGCAGTTTAACAAACTAGAGTAACGCCTCGACAGGCGGGTACATCTCAACGAGTAGCATACTAAACAACCAAAAAAGCAAGCAATCGACTAGTGTGTACAAACTTTATGTTTCGATATTACTGGCCTGCGGGTACGCGCAGGCAAAACGTAGAAACAACTGAGACTAGTTCAGGCGTCTGTTATTCTATGTATTTTCAATAACCCGAATAGCTAGTTGCATCAAACTTCTGCAAAAATGTTGAGCTAACTATTGTAGCCCCTTTTCCCTAACTCCAATGACTGGGGAGGCCGGATCATTGCCCGTGGGGTGGTTGTTAACAACCTGTCCATTGGAGTTTTGTACCGCTCTGTCCTCTCTCTTGACAGACAACAAATAGCGAATGGGTGCGTTAGGGGTTGCTTAACTAATGACCCATTTTATGTTGTGGTCTTTAAACCACTCGAGCATCTTGCATGTGAAGGCGAATGTGAGGCCATTTTATGTGATTACAGCATTATGCATTTAGCACTATTCGAGGTCACACGACCGTCTCATCCGATCATCGCAGTACTAGACGTGTAGTGCATGACTACAAGTACTCTAGGATGAAAGGGGTATAGCTCCTCAATAAGAGCCTCAACAGGAGTGTTTCACAAAGATGTAATGTTTCTCAAGCTTTACTTTGACATTCTTTATCTTTTGAAACAGCCACCAGCTTGTGCCAACATTTGGCATGTGATTATCTCGAATCTCATCCGCTATCAGGGTATCTACACGCCTCGCATGACTCGATACCGGCCTCGATAGACGGGATACGGGTTTTCCAACAGAACCAGCCAATCACCTCCTTCCAAATGCTTCGATTTGGGCAGTCTTTGATGCTTTTGTGCAACTCTCTAAAATCTCAAGTCGACCCTGCAGGACTGCGTACACGAAGAGCCAGGATCCTTGCGAAGTATCCCTCTCCTTAGACGAGGATGTATCGCTCGCTCCCGACTAAACTCTTGTCGCAAAAGGGAGTGTGGTAGATGTCTCTTGCATCCTCCACGAGGATGCCTTAAAAGCGTATGCAATGAGCGAGAACTTGAGCGTCATCTGCAATAGCAAGGCAGTAACAACACATGCAAAAGCAAGAGCCTGGGCGCAAAGCGCGACAACAAAGTAAAGACTGTGAGCAAGAGTGCAACGCAAAACCCTTGTGCGATGCGCGACGGCAAAGTAAAGACTGTAAGTAGGAGTGCAACGCAAAACCTTTGCATGATGCGCGACGACAAAGTAAAGGACTGTACGCAGGAGTGCAGAGCAAAACCTTTGCGCAACGCGCGACGGCAAAGGACTGACAGAAAGTAAAGGACAAGGATCGCGAAACCGCGTTCTTGAGTTAAATGCGTACTCGTATAAATATATATATTTCTATATATTTATTTAATGGTCCATTTTTAGTTAATTGAACTTAATTCAATTGTCCAAGTCTTCCGTGCAATCTTCCCCTACCTTTGGGAGTTGCAAGCTTGCTGGCGTCTGTGAGTGTAAGCGATGGATGGCTCAGGTCCTGGAGTTCGAGCAGGATCCGTCGCACGAGCTGCAAAAGCGACAATCTTAGCAAGCTAACACCAAAAATAGAAGGTCGGGGGCATTGCCACTGACCTAACAAGAATGAAGCAGAGGCAAGGGCATCGCACCCTTGCGCACTTGCTATAGCGCAAGAAGTAGGGTCAGGGGCTGCGAGCCCTTGCTGACCTGCTGTTAGCAAACTATGAGGAGGCAGGGGGCTGCACCCCCACCTGAAGAAGGCAACGAGGGAGGCTGAGGCGTCGCCCTGCCTGCCAGAAGAGCAATGAGACAGGGGACCAAGCCTATACCCGTTACCACAAAGGGGGAGGCAGGAGGCTTCGCCCCTGCCTGCCGAATACGCAAAGAGGTTGGGCTTGGCCCCTGCCTGTCGAACACGTAAACAAGCAGGGGGCAAAGTCTCTGCCTGAGGCCCGAAAAGAGGGAGCAGGGGAGGGGCTTGGCCCCTCCCCTGAACAACGGGGGTGCAAGGAGGTGGCAGGGGCTCGACCCCTGCCCACCCAATCGAGAAAAAGAGAGGGAGACAGGCGAGGAGGGGTGCCCGTCGCCACCCTCCTGGTAGACTCAGAGAGAGAGGCAGGGGGGGAGTCCCCCTGCCGACGACAGGGGGCTTCTGCCCCCCTGTCGGTCGATCCCTAAGAGAGAAGCAGGGGGGAGAGTCCCCCTGCCGACGACAGGGGGCTCAGCCCCCCTGTCGGTCAATCCCGAGAAAGACAGGGGGTAACCCCCTGCCGATGAGAGGCTACGACAGGGGGCTCTTCCCCCTGTTGGTCGACCCCTCACGGAGAAGAAGAAGAGGCGAAAGGAAAAGAAAAGAAGAGGGGAGGTGGATGAGCCCCCTGTCGGTCGATCCCAAAGAGAGAGGCAGGGGGGTCCCCCTGCCGATGACAGGGGGCTCAGCCCCCCTGTCGGTCAATCCCGAGAAAGGCAGGGGGTAACCCCCTGCCGATGAGAGGCTACGACAGGGGGCTCTTCCCCCTGTTGGTCGACCCCTCACGGAGAAGAAGAAGAGGAGGCGGAAGGAAAAAAATAGGGGAGGTGGATGCGTACCTGGGGGTCGCCGGAGCGGAAGGCGGTGGCGGTGGGTCGTCGGCGCCTTCGCAGCAGAGAGAAGGAAGGAGGTGGCCGGCAGCAGGGCAAGACTGAGGGTGCCGGCCAAGAGGCCATCGACGAGCCCTCGGGACGGGGGCGGCAAAGGTTGGCGAGCCGCAGCCGACAGCAAGTCTGGGGGGTCGTCGGGTAGAGAGGCGTCGCCGGCGAGGTTGCAGAGGGGAGGCTGTCGCCGGCGAGGGTGGGCTCCGGTGTCGGCGGCCTGACAGGATTTTCCGGCAAATCACAAAAGACGAGAGAGAGTCGGGGGTATCGGGGAGAGAGAACGAGAGAGGAAGAAGGGGGCGGGGGTTCTCTTTGAAACCCCTGCCTCGCTGTCTTCAAAAGACACGGGAGGCGGTGCCTCTATTGGGTCTGAGTCGGGTCTGGGTCCAGATCCGACCCGAATCCAAGCTTATAATTTTTTTTCTCGGTTATTATAGAAACTCTGCAATCATCAGGAAAGGTGGAGCTCGCCGGAAGTGGGATTCCAGCGAGCTCCACTGATCTTGTGAGCCAAAAGGTTGTTGTTGCAGTCTTTTTTTTTTTGGGGGGGGGGGGGGTTAAGCCATAGGTCTGCAACCACAGGGAATGGGTTGAGGTAAGGTGGAGCTTGCCGGAAATGGGATTCCGGTGAGCTCTCTTACCTCCACCCTTCCTTGAACTCTATCGGCTGTTCCAACAGGGCTCATGCAGGCAATCTTCACCACCTCCTCCGTGACTGAAACAGGGGCTCTTGCAGTGGATCCCCTGTTTCCAATTTTTTTAGCTTTATTTTTCCTTTTTTTAATGTTGCAGGCAGCATGGGGTGGAGCTCACTGGAGTACGTCCTCTGGCAAGCTCCACTGCCCCCTTTGTGACTGAAACAGGGGCTCTTTCAGGTACGCCCCTGTTTCCATTTTTTGTTTAGTTTTTTATTATATTTTTAAAATGCTGCGAGCTCCACTGCCCCCTCCGTGACCAAAATAGGGTCTCCCGCAGGTGAGACCCTGTTTTCATTTTTTGTTTAGCTTTTTTTTTAATGCTGCAGACAACATGGAGCGGGTTTCACCAGAATAGCCCCTCCAAGCTCCACCTCCGTCCTGAATGGGGCAAGAAGAGGGACCATTACATTCATGAATCCGATCAATGATCCAATATAGTATATAACATGAGAAAATGAAACCTATAGCCAACCAAACAAAAAAAAGTGAATCCCATGCAAATGAGATTCCTTTCCTCACACTAAACAAACATCATATTTGGAATCACATGAGATTTCAAATGACATGATTTAAAATCTCATGAGATTCCCAATCTCATGTGATTTTCTACAACACAACCAAACATACCCTTAGTGTGGAATATGTATCATCTTTTTTCTTTTCTTTTTTACACAATGCAGTTTTCTTAGTTTAAACTGTATAGTATTATGTTGCTTTATGTAAGATCCATCAGTGTTTATTAGCTATATGATCTTCATTTGCAGGTGTTGCTTTGTTCAGAGAAGTTCTCTGGAATATCTGGCATGACAATAGTTGTCAGCCTTACAAGGTCTGCCTTGGCTTTTGATAACTCTGCCTTACTCATGTTATATTCAGGTTAGTTTCTGGGTCCTCTCATCCAATTGTTCTAAAACTTGAGTTTTTCCATTCCTCATGTATCCATTGTCCTTTTGGGATTATTAGGCAATAAAAAGCAGGCAGACGATCTAAAGGCATACTTGTTGTCGCGAGATCATACAAATTTGAGGTTGGAATTTCATGCTTGCAAGGGCAAGGTTTGTATTTGTCTTGTTACCTGATTCTTTTAGATTGCTTGGTTGCATGTTTTTTTTAATCCTTGTGCTTGAAACCTTCTGTTTGTGTTTAGTGCAATTATCTCATTTTCTTGGGCAGGCCTATTTCCATTTTTCTTTTATTTTCTGTTCATACATTTTCTTGCTCACTTTGTCTTTTATGCAAGTAAAGCTTCTGGGCCAATTACAATAGCTGGATGGATTTAATCACACTATCTTAACCAAAGGATCTTGGATTCAAAACTCATTAGGGAAAGCCCCTAACATTACTATAAGATAGGAAAAGCATAATAAGCTGAATCTAACCAAGAGAAAATGTGCATTGTCATTGGAAAACTTGTTCCTATCTATAGAGCTTGATCTGTGCAGTTTTCCTCCCCTATTTAGTGTGTGCCTATATCCGAATGCCATGAGTACTTCAAGTGGCTTACCTCTGCTTTAGGTACTCAATGTGGGTTACCTCTGGTTTAGATGTCTCATTGTTGGAGGATCTCCAAACATTATCAACTGCATGGGGTCACCACTCTTCAAGCTCCTCACAAAAAAGAAAAAACTACTAGCTCCATATTGAATACCACTTTCTCTCTTTTTCTTGTCCACATGTCCAATTCTGGGTTTTTTCAGTTAGTTCTATCAGGTATGGACATACTCCCATGGGCTTTGCAAGAGGAAGCAACTTTCTGAAAAATAAGGGTGATTGATAAAAACATGAAGATAACTGTGCCACGTGGTCAACTAAGTCATTGTAATAGCTTGAGGAGAAGGATGCTTGTGCCAAATATCTTTGTGAGGGGATGGTCTTGGCGGTGATTCTACAAGTGTAAGGGATATGGCATTTTAGAAGATTGACCCATGCCAAATGGATTCGGTTCGGATCCGGGTGTGGATACGGTGGGACACTGTGAAAATTATGAGATACAGTCTTGATCGTTTTCCTTCAACTTACCAATCAAACATAATAAAAAATTTAGATTTTTAACCCCACAACAGGCTCAATGCCATGTGGGAAATTTGCAAATATCACAAGTTTAAAATTCCAAAACAAATCCGAAAACTATCAAATGCTAAAATATGGGTATCATGGGTTTTTAAGTCTTTTGACCTTCACTTGAACCAAACCAACTAATGTCATGTAGGCAACATGCAAAACTTTAAATTTAAAGCACAGTGCAAAAACCTAAGCCACTAAAGGCATCTGGGCAGCATTGTGATCATGCAGGTTCAATTCTCAGCCAAGTAATGTTACCTATGTCACATGGGTACAAGTATGGGTGCGGGTACGTAGGGTACAACACGGTAATTTAAAAAATAACAGTTACGGGCACATGGTTATATATATATTAGGGAGATAAGGGTGTGAATGAATTTTTTTTTAAAGAAAGGAGGGGGCAGTTTGATATATTTTTTTTATAAAATAAAATGTTTTTGTTCCCTTTTCTTTCTCTCTCTAGCACCGACAGAAGAAGAAGAAGAGGAAGGAGAAGAAGCCCAAGTACTCCTCCCCCCCCACCTTCTCCTCTCTCTCTCTCTCTCTCCCAGTTTCTTTCTCCTCTGTTTCTTCTTCTCCTCCTTCCTCTCTCTCTCGTCCTCCTCCTTCTTCCTTTCTCTCTCTTGTCCTCCTTCGTTTCTCTCTCTCTCTCTCTATAGAGAGAAAGAGAGAGGGGGGTAAGACAAGAAAGGGGGAGACGAGGGGGAAATCGAGAAGGGGGGTCTAAAAACATTAAGTTTGGGTCGGGTCTGGGTTGGACCTGACCCAAGGCGTAGCAACACTGAGTCCAGTACCAGGACCTGTGTCTTGCCGTGTCGACACGGGTACGGCACCCCCTATGGGGTGTCTGTGTGAAATAGAATGTTACACAATGCTGCCCACGAGCCTTTAGTGGCGTAGGGCTTGGCATTGTTCTTTCAATTTAAAGTTTTGCATTAGTTGGTCATTGGGTTTAAATATTGTTTGACCTGAAAATTAAAGTCCAAAATACCTAAAAACCCATGCTGCCCATGTTTTTTTTGGAATTTAAAACTTTTTATTTTTTGCAAGTCTCCCACATGGCATTGAGCCTGTTGTGGGGTTCAAAATCTAAATTATTTTATTATACTCTATTGGATCTGAATTCATTTCAGAGCAAGTCAGTCATCAAAAATGCCTTGTCCCTGACTTAGGTTTCAAATACCATGGCAGTTCTTTATTAGTGGCAATTATTAAACAGGACTGAGGAGAAGTGCATTGCATATTTTCTCTACTTTGAGAACTAAAGTAAAGGTGGACATCGGGCCTGTTCGTCAATGGGCTGTAGCCTGATCAAACCTAGCCTATCAAGAAAGCAGGTTGGGCCTAAGCTTGATCTTGGTTGGAGCAAGCTTGAAATGAGCCCAATCATGGCTCAGACAGTTCCAACCAACGAATGGCCCATGGGATGCTCTCCTATATGGTCCAGAGATCGGGCTAGGCTGGCCTGGCCTAGGTCCATTCTTTATTGGACCAACCAGCTAGTTTACAGGCGATGGGTTGGATGACCAACCTGTCATGAGCCCAACCCAAAGAGACGGTTTGTGGCATGAAAACAACACAGTTTCAGCATAAAGGGCATTGTTTTTGTGTGCTGCACTCATGTCAACGAGAACAAGGGAGTCACTTTCCTCAAGGTTGTACGTATCGTATACGATACGGTACAATATGTATCATTACTATGAAGAAAATCGATATGATAGACTCATATCACAATACAAAAATATATCAAAATTTTCTCCATAAGATTGTGAAGTTTCCTAACTTAATTGATTCGATGGATATGGTACAAAATAATGATAAAAAATGAAAACACGATCATATCAAATTTATATTGCAAATGGTTATATTATCAAAATATATATTTTTTTAATTTTATTATTTTATATTTACATTTTTTCATTATTGAAAAATGCTTGAGAATTTCTTGAGAAATACGACATTTTGAAGTTCAATTGAGGGAAGCCTCGCTGGATTATAACAAGAATGATATTTGAATTGAATTGCCACCAATTATAAACAAGCCATTGGCATATGTAAAGTGGAAGAAAACGTTGATGATAAGCACTCTACACAGTTTGCTCTTATTATAAACACTCAATAAATAGGTTGTCATGAAGTGTTTTTTGATGATAAGCACTCTACTTATTTTTCTCCCCCATTTTTTCTATTTCTGGCCTGCTTACTGCCATTTATTATTATTTTTCCTCAACATGTTTCCTACTATTCTATATATGATGAAACCTATATCGTATGTATCACCAATCCATTGGCATATGTAAAGTTGGAGAAAACTTTGGTCATCAAGATGAGCTAGTTAGAGCTGGTGATGTTTAAGAAAGGCCCTTTTGCTCATGTAGGATTGTTAAAAACATTTATGCCTTTATCGGTGTATCTAATAGACATGGAGTAACATAGACTAGGTGGTTAAATGTGTTTAGATAAAGGAGGTTGTTTTTGCATTATCCTCTAGGTGAAAAGCCTTTTTTCTTGTAAAAATATGAAATGAGCCAACTCGGGCTGGAATGCTGCCCATGTTAAGTCAGCCTGAGCCTCCGTTGGGTCTAAGCCTAAATGAGCTGAGTCGAACATTGAAGACTTTCTGCCTATTCAAACTTGTTGAATAGCCCTAACTGCTTCCTTCATTGCTCATCTGTTGGTAGTTGTATGCTCTTTTGGCTGTTTTACATATAAGCTTGATGAAACATGATTCTAAAGTGCTTTAGGTGCATTTCCTGTGACCCTTGAATGCATTTATTGTTCTCTTAGCTATATTTCCCAAAAGTTTCTATTCTTGTATAATCGCAACTCTGAGATTGGTTGGGCTCTTGGGGAGTTCTGCATCTTTTCTGACTCTCACCATCCCCATGTCCACCTTCACTACATGCTATGGCACCACATCACTTTTGCTGCCTCATTCATCATTGCCTTCAATCTTTCCACTATGTTAGATTATTTGCAGTGCTTCCATCTATGCTCTACTTTGATGATTTATCAGTCGAAGCTACTTATTATCTGGACCATTACTGCATGCATTTGTGCCCACATGACTGTAAATTGTTCAAACATGTATGTGGCCATTTATTTTCTTCATTGCATTTGCAGATGAAAGTAGATGTTATAGATGGTCAGCCTCAAGTTGAAATTATGTTGGGAAAACATGTGTTCTTAACTGCTGTTGATTACCATCTTAGCACAAGATGATGGTAACATTTGCATAGGTAAAACATTATTTTTTCATGCAAAGACAAGTTCCAATTTTGTGTACAAAAGTCTACTATTAATAAGGTGATTCATTATAGCTTTTGCTTCCCTCTTATGTTCATTGTTTTAGTTGTGTTAGCATTTGTTGCTAATTAGTGACCATGTGAATTGATACCAAAAGGGGAGCAACTTGAAAGAAAATTAGTTATGCATTGGAAATTGTGATTGTGCTGTCTTGTTCAATTGAGGCGTTTTCATGGTTTTGTTGATGAAAATTTGTGGCCCCTTGATGGAGTGACAAGTTTCCGCTCTTCTTTTATCATTGCACTTAGCTCTGTGCTTTATACATCTTGTTTGTCTCTGACTTGACATCGAGGGTTTAGCAAGTTTCGCATATACGCTCCTGATAATGCTAAAACACCATCCATTGGAGACTTCATGTGTAGCATGGTCAGATTTGCATCTGACACCTGGTTGAGGCTTCCTAATTGAGAGAGTGTCTGGTTATTGTATGTTTGAATGCAAAAATCGGATAATCACAGTGGTTAGGCCCCTCGCCCCTAGGGCTTCTGCTGCACTTCAGCTTATGCAAGGAGAATCTAACCCCGACCGCTTGTATGACAGCCGAGGCCCACTCCAACTATGCTAACCCTTTACGGGCGAGTCAAAACAACCTACATTGTGAGATTCCAACTAGATTGTAGGTACAATTGACTAGCAAATATATTTCTATAGATGTAACTCTTTTGATTTCATAGGATATGACAAAGTTTTTATGCTGGCTGTCACAGGCCTACCGCAACCCTCCTCCTTTATCCGGGCTTGGGACCGGCAGTGTATAACTACACAGGCGGAGAATCGTTTACGGTGGTTTGGACATATTCGGCGAAGGCCTAATGATGCTCCAGTTAGAAGGTTGGAGAAATGGGAAAATATATTAGTTAAAAGAGGTCGGGGTAGGCCTAGGAAGACTTGGATGGAGATGATAGGAAAGGATATGAATGCTTTGAACCTCACCGAGGACATGGCGTTGGATAGAAATGATTGGAGGAAAAGGATTCATGTGGAAGACCCAAAATGAATTTCTTTTTTGGTTCATATCGCTGACCCCAATTGTTTTGGGATGAAGGCGTAGTTGTTGTTGTTGTTGTTGTTGTTGTAACTCTTTTGATTGCATGTCCATATGAGCAACAGTTGTTTTCCACCTTCACCCTCATTTTCATGGGAATGAAGCACAGGGCAGTGTTACCAACTTCATTGTTTAACTGGTCTTTTTTTGTGTTGGAAGAACTTGTGAGATTCTAAGAGAAAAATGTTTCTTGTTGTACAAAGCAATGCCAGCAATTTTGTTGTTTACCGGTCTTTTTTCAGTGATGAACAAACTTGAGATTCTTCGAGAAATGGGTGTTTCTTCTGGAAGGTGTGTATATGTTCTTTTCTATTACGATGAGTCCACTAGATTAAGCCTTTAATTGCCTCCACTCTAGTGTTAAACTTTGGAAGAGTGGACTGCGCCTGCAGTGTTGCTTCATACATGTTCAGCTTTGATCTCATGAGTGATTGAATTCGTGATGTTTGTAGCCTTGGAATATTGCAATACTGTCCACAAGGGTTCTGCCCATTGGGTATGGGCGACTTGTGAATGTCACCAAGTTGATGGGATGCTAGGAGTTCGAAACTCACGAGGAACGTATTTTTACTCAAGGTCGAAGATTGGTGTATTTTCCAGTGGACAGGGGTAACCTCAAGGTTTTTACCAAGTTTAGGCCAGCCGATGTGTGGCCAATGATAGAAGAGACAAGGGTGGGGGTGGGGGTGGGGGTGGGGGGGAGAGAGGTGTGTGGATCTAAAGTGGGGTGTTTCTCGCTTTCCTTTGGCCTGACCACTAAAAAAAAGTGCAACACTTAATAAATAAATAAAAAAGAAACGTGTTTTCTTGCAAAATAAGTAAATCTGAAAAAAGTAGACTTTAATGGGTGTTATATCGTTCTTGTCTATTTCTTCCTGTACTATTATGCCGGTGATATTTTTGAGGGGAGCGAAAGTGGGGTGCTTCTCACTTTCCCTTGTCTTGCTGCAAAAAAAGTGCAACACTCATAACAAAAATTAAATAAAAAAGAAACTTATTTTCTTACAAAATAAGTAAATCTGAAAAAATTAAACTTTAATGAGTGTTATATCGGTCTTGTCTATTTTTTGCCGTATTATTATGACTGATATTTTTGACGTAGATACAAAGGCAACTTTGATTGCTTGTCTGAATCCCTATTAATAGGAATGCCTCCAAACCGAGGGCTTGACTCTTCTTAATGGGGGTGGTATAATTGCTATAGATCTTGTATACATTCGGTTACCAATGGAGTTTCACTCATCTGGTAGGAGCAGTTTGTGCATGTCACCATACACGTCGAGAAAATCTTGAGGGTGGTTTCCCGCTACTCATGAAAAAAAAAACCAAGTACAAGATGATGCCATGTTGAAAAAATCTTGATATTTTCAAATACCACCTGTTTTGAAAATATCATGTTATATCACGATAGTTAACCCAATTACTCTTTAAATTTTAAAGTTTTATATTTTTATATGGAAACTATTAAGCTGAGGTTCACTAAATGTTGGATTTGTTCAACCTGGGACTTTATGAAACATCATTCTCAAAGGATTTTGTTTAGTTATATGGAGCCTTGTGTAGTGGCTCCCTAGGGGCAAGGGATTTTGCTTAGTTATAGGGAGTCTTAAGATAGATGGGTGGTCTTGGATCTTTGGATTTCAGATCCATGGAATGATTTAAACCCACCAAAAAACTATAAATAAGGATCTCTTCTCCCTAGTTCAGCATTTAAAACCTAAGCCAACTTGAGCTTAGTCTAGGTTTAGATCTCTTGTTTCACCTAGCCTCTTGGAGTTTCCTTCTTGTCGAAGCGTTGTCCAAGTTTCACCCCACTTGTCATCGTCGTAGGAAAGGGCTAGCTAAGCTCGATTTTTTTGGTATTTGTTTCATTTATTTTATTATAAAAGTATGGATTTTTCTAATGAATATCATATTTATCATGTTTTGTGCTCTTTTTTTGCATTGATTATGCTCCACGGTATCAACCTCTCTTGTTTTTAGGATTACAATCACTCGCAAGTTAAAAGCATGGCGTTGAAGATTTTGAGCTCTTAGTGTGGTTGATCCCTACTCAGCAGAGAAGAAAAGGTGCACAACTTGAAGTATGAAGCCCACATCTCTTGTTTCTAATAACCGAATCTGGTTTTTTTATCCAAAACTTTTTTTGGATAAAACCCATTTTTTTGGTTTTCAAAATTTGAGGATCTACAATAATGCAAAGCCATTTTGGGGTATGTTGCATGCTCGTCGCAGCAAAGGGCATATGGGTGCAAATGTGTGAGTGCAAGACCTGTTTGGCCTTTGGGTATGAGTCCATTTTAGACCAGACCTTGTAATGATGGACAAAAAGATCCAAACCCATTAAGAAATGCCTATATAAGGGTGTGGCTGAGTGCTACAAAATCATGGAATGAAAAGTTCTCTCTCTCTCCTCTTGCTTTTTCTTGTTCTTCTCTCTTCTTTCCTTTTCATGCCTTCCCACACTAGAGCTATCAACCATGCTGTTGATTGCACCAATAGGCGCAAAGCCTTGTTACCTACCTTCTTTGACTGACTCCATCTTCCCTATTGCCATCACCAGTTCCCATTCATGACCCACTTAACCTCCATTATTGACTTCTTCCCTTGCATCACCAGTTAGCATGTTTTCCTTCCCCTCGTATGTTAGCAGCCCTACCCTGGCTTTCCCCTCTTACATCACACTTACCCACACCCTGCCACCTCACACTTTTTTCACATTCGATTGGTAGCAGACCAATGAGATCCTTCTGCCCCCCTTTATGCAGCCCTAGATAGAAATCTGCCTAAAACCACATCCACGCCTCCCCCTTTACCCACCGATTCCTGTTGGCCCCTTCAACTTGTGCACTCCCTCTTGTGTGCTTGCAGCCACATCATGCACACCCGCTCCATAATTCTAGTTCTTTCGTCCCTTGCATGTGTACGTCACTCTCCCCATAATTTCCCGTGTTGTGCACCAATTGCTCAACCTTTGGCACCGCCCCCACAATGACCCCCATTCCGGCCACATTTCCTCGGCACTCCCTACCTTGATTCCTTCCCTGGCATTGCTTCTCTCGATTGAGGCCTCATCAGTTTCACCAACAGTAACTGAATCATTCGTGTCAACAAGAGTGTGAGCGTCCTCAGTTGAAGGACGATCAATGGCAACTACTGATTCGGACACAATAGCACCACCTTAGACAAGCGCTTCCAGCAACCTTAAGAGTACGATGGTGGTTTTCCTTATTAACTGCCACTATAGGTGTGCACCTCATTTGAGAGACTACCCCCTTAATGGCTCTAAGGCACACACTTGATTGTTGCATCTGCCTGTTTGCTGTACAAGAATGCATCTCCACTCGTAGAACAAGGATCCCATCATTTGAAATAGGATGGGTTCCATCATATATTCAATCCTAGCCATCCTGCAGAACCATCTAGCCGTTGATTTGATGGCTCGGATTGAATGTATGATGAACCCATCCTATTTCAAATGATGGGATTTGTGTTCACACTCGTAGGCACATCACTTGGTATAATTTTTTATGCCCTTCACGCAATGTTCATAAAATATATACCTTAACCAGGTTTTTTGAGGAGCCTCAAATTGTGGGACTTGTGTAATTTATTATTGCATATTAATTATTTTTATGTGCCTCTAAGAACTCTATTAAAGGTCCTAATTTGACAAGAGTATACATATTTTATTGCACAAGGTTTGTTTTTATGCCTTAATCAGATTTCTGCATACAATAAAGAATGCCTTGCAAAGTAAGTTTTGGAATATATGCCTAAAATGTAGTTTATTGCAATCCTGTTGAGAAGCTCCAACTGATGAGTAGTGTTCAATTTAGTGCTACACAGTGTTCACTTTTATGCTTTAACCAAATGTGTTAAAGCTTATATGAAAAATTATTTACTATAAATACTTTTAAGAAGAAAAAATAATAAATTAATTGTTTGTACTAAACTGGTGTTGGTAAAAACTAGATAGCATTGGTGATAGTAAAAGAATAAGGTGAGGGTGAAAAATAATACTTGCTGATGAAGACGGTGAAATGGAGACGATGATGGTGGTAACCATATTAGTGATGGCAGTTAAAAAACACCGGTGGCAATGGTGATGATAAATAAAAAGTGTAAATTATTGGATGTTAAATTCATCGAAAAACTAAAAGGACCGTCAAATATGTTCACGCTAAAATCATTGAAAGCAAGACTGAAATCAAATCTTAATGCAAAAGCATACCTGAATTCATTGGTGCTCCGGCAGATTTTTGATGGGTATGACATTTTAGAACCTGTATACGTGGCCCTTGCATTTTTCTAAACCTTATGAGAGAGGGACTGATTTCTCTTGATGATGATGGGGAGCCTCAAGAGAAGACCACTATATAAGGTTTGAGGATCATAATTTAATTATAACCACCTAAGAGTCTATTTTTAATTTAGCCCATCATAGAATTGAAAATTGACAGAAAAAGGCATAAGAAGTCTCTTCACATAATAACACCACATCATACGAGATATCACATGGCCCAACCAAATTAGATCACATAAAAAGTGCCTAAACTATAGATAGCATATAATGTGTCACTCATCATATGTAGGCCCACATGATTTTTATCAACAATCTCCCACTTGGGCCACATACACATTATAACCTTGTAAGCTCAAAAACATTGTCTTATCAATTGATATCTCTACCAATCTGGTTCATTGATCATTTCAACATAGAACCAAAGTGATCTTCATTACAAATAACATAATTGGACCCATCAATGATCATGTATATTAACATAATCAAATGATATTGATTAAGTATGGATGTGAAGCATAGAAATTACATGTAATGTGATCAAACATGCCTATTTCTAACTAGTCATTCCTTAAACTTTAGTGAGATCACAACATATGAGTATAAAATGAAACTGAAACTTTAACTTTATTATAAAGTGCTAAAAGAAACTTTATTATATCATAGAACGTCCAAATACAAACTCCCACTAAACCTGCATTTCATAAAATGATAAAACACCATTTGAGTAGTATGCTTGTAAAAGACCTTGGGTGGCAAACCTTTAGTAAGCGGATTTGCAATCATACAGTTTGTGCCAATATGTTTTATTGATATCTAATCATTCTACACTCTTTCTTTAACATCAAGAAACTTAATGTCAATATGCTTTGACTTTGATGAGCTCCTATTGTTATTGAAATATAGTATTGTCGAATTATTGCCACAAAATAACTTTAGCAGTCTCTTAACATTATTCAAAATCTGCAACCTTGTGACAAAATTACGTAACCATATTTCATGATTGGATGCCTCATAACCGGCTACGAACTCTGTTGCCATAGTGGAAGAATCAATGAGTGTCTATTTGGCACTCCTCCAGAAAATAGCTCCTCTAGTCAATAGAAAAACATAACCTGATGTGGATCTGTGACTGTCTTGACATCCAGCAAAGTCAAAATCAGAATACTCAATGATTTCTAACTGATCTGACTTTCTGTATGTGAGTATGTAACCTTTTGTTCTTTGTAAATATCACATAACCCGTTTGGCTGCTTTCAATTATCCATACCTGGGTTACTAATATATCTATCTAACGTCCCAACAATATATGCTAAATTCAGATCCGTACATATTTGAGTATATATAAGGCTCTCTACAGCAGATGCATAAGAAATCTGTTCCATATCCTTAATTTCAGACTGGTGTTTAGAGCACTGAGCGAGACTAAACTTGTCTTCCTTAGCAACATGAGTATCACCTGGATTACAATCTTTCATGCCATATCTATCCAGAATTCTTTCTATATAACTCTTTTGCGATAATCCAAGAATACCTCAAGAACAGTCTCGATGTATTTGGATCCCTAATACAAAAGCGGCGTCAGCAAGATCTTTCATTTCAAATTTCTTTGTCAGAAATCTCTTGGAATGCAATATGCCTATATCATTACTGGCAAGCAATATGTCATCAACATATAAAACCAGAAAAATATATTTACTCTCACTAAACTTACGGTATATGCATTCATCAACCACATTCATCTCAAAACCAAATGAGAGGACAACTTGATGAAATCTATGATACCACTGATGGAAAGTCTGCTTAAGTCCATAGATTGATTTCTTTAATTTGCAAACCATTTTCTTGACATCACCTAAGACAAAATATTTTGATTGTACTATATATATTATTTTATCAATGTCATCATTACGGAATGCAGTTTTTACATCCATCTCACGCAACTCCAAATTATAATAAGCTACAAATGCCATCATAATCCTAAAAGAGTCTTTCGTAGAAACCAGAGAGAAAGTCTATGTGTAATCAATGTCTTCTCTTTGAGTAAACCCTTTTGTAATAAGACTAGACTTATATCTTTCCACATTATCCTTTGAACCACTTTTGGTTTTAAATATTCATTTGCAACGAATGAGTTTCACACCTTCAGGTAATGAGATAAGATCTCACACGTCATTGTCTTTCATGGATGTAATCTTCTCATACATTGCTTTAATCTACTTTTGAGAGTTGAAACTTTGTGTGGCTTGATAAAAGTTGATTGGATCATCTTCTCTTAAGCCAATATTACCCTCATGTTCTAGTAGAAAGACAATATAATCATCTAAAATTGCCCTTCTCCTCTCTCTAGTGGATTTTCTTAATGGCACTTGTTCTTAAGGTGTTTCTTGAGGTTGTTGAGTTTGTACTCCAAGAGTAAAAGCTTGATTTTGGATAGGAAGATCTAAAGCCTTGCCATGATCCGGATTTGTGGGAGCGATATCAGGAATAGAAATCTGATCATTATCAACCACAATTGTAGGAAGAGAAAGAGACTCTTCTTCAAATGCAATGTCTTTTACTTTATCACTCCCCCCAAACTCAACACCCTCAAAGAAACAAGAATTTTCTGTTTCGAAAAATGATTTATTCCCAAGGTCATAGAACTTATAGCTCCTAGCTCTTTCAGAATACCCAACAAAATAGCAGCTAAATGCTCTGGAATCCAATTTCTTTTTATGTGAGGCATAGCCTCAGTTGGACATCCCAAAATATGAAAATGCTTTATAGTAAGCTTTTTGTTTGTCCATAATTCATATGGGGTCTGGGTTACTGCTTTAGATGGTACTTTATTCAATACATAAGCTGCAGTCTTTAATGCATCTTCCTAAAAGAACTCTCATAAGGTAGAATGAGAAATCATACTCTTTACCATATCCTTTAGGGTCCTGTTTCATCTCTCAGCAACACCATTCATGCTAGAAGTGCCTGACATGGTATATTGAGGGATGATCCCATATACCTCTAGGAATTTAGCAAAGGGCCCAAGACGCTGTTTACCTGATCCATCATATCTACCATAGTACTCACCACCACGGTCAGATCTGATGGCCTTAATATTTTTGCCAAGTTGATTTTCAACTTCAGTCTTAAATGATTTGAACACGTTCAGAGATTGAGACTTTTCATGAATTAATTATAGGTACCCATAACGCGAATAGTCGTATATGAACGTAATAAAATAATGTTGACTATTCTAAGAAGCCGCATATAATGACCCATAAATATTTGTATAAATTAGTTTTAAGACATCTATTTTTCTTTCAGCACCTAATTTTCTTGTGTTTATTCAATTTTCTTTATACACTCAACATAAACCTGAAAGTCAGTGAAATCAAGAGAATTAAGAATTTCACTCATCATAAGCCTTTTAATTTTTTGTTTAGAAATATGATCTAAGTGTTTGTGCCATAATAAAGTAGAATTCTCGTTTATTAATTTTTGTTTTATACCATAAGAACTGAAATGCAAGGTTTCATTATATGAAGCAACAATATTTAGCAAATATAGGTTATCAATCGTAGATAAAGAATCGGTCCCACTAAGATTCGAATTAAGAAATAATTTAAATTCATTATTTTCAAATAAACAAGAATAACCATATTTGTCTAAAGTAGAATAGAAACCAAATTTCGTCTAAAAGATGACATAATATATGTTTCTTTTAAATCTAAATAATTTTCAGTCTTTAAAAGTAACCTAAATGTCCCTATTGCCTCAACTTTAACTGATTTGTCATCGCCCATATAGATGAATCTTTCAGCATCAATTGGTGTTCGATAACTTAGGCAATTTTGCATAGACACACTTATGTGAGTGGTAGCACCATAATCCATCCACCAAGTGTGTTTGGGTATAGAAGTTAGATTAATCCTAGAACAAACCGAAGCCTTTTTTTTACGCCAAGCGTGATACTTGATACAGTTCTTCTTCATTTGACCATCTCCTTTGCAAAAGAAATAACTTGACTTTGGATCCTGATGTCTTTTCTATTTCTTCTGTGATTGAGGGTTCACTATAACTTTCTTATTCCTTTTCTTTTTCTTAAACTTGTCCTTAGAGGCTACTATCAAATGAGCACTTTCTATCTTTTGTTGCTTCATCATTTTCTCTTCTTGCACACAGTGTGAAATGAGCTCATTAAGAGTTGATTTATCCTTCTAGCAGTTATAACTAACCTTAAACTGACTATATTATGCAAGAAGGAATATCAAAACCAAGTGTACGAGTAAGTCCTCAGACAACTCTAACTTTAATGTCTTTAGTTTCAAAAGCAAGATGGGACAATTCCATAATGTACTCCCTAATGTCCTTTATACCTCATAGAAACAAGACTCGAAAGGATTGTGCTTGTCTCAACCTTTTGGTTTTTAGCAAAATGTTTTTCAATTTCTTCAAGGAAACCTTTGGCATTAACCTCTTCAAACATAGTACCCTTAAAGGATTCAAGAATTACATGTTTCATGATCATGAGACTCATGCGATTAGATCTATCCCACCGCTTAGAGTTCCTTTTATCTTTAGCGGAACTCTTATCTGTAAGAGCAAGTGATTAATCTTTTCATAGTGCAAGATCCAAATCTATGTATCCAAGAATAATCATAACGTTCTTTTTTCAGTTTTTGAAATTAGAACTACTCAAAATAGAGATGAAATTAAAGTTTGCAGATATCGAAGAAGCAGAAGTATTAACTAAATCAAGAACAAAACAAGCTCATGATTAACATATATTTTCACATGCATTAACATAAAACAATATATTTAAACTATGGTGAACCCAGTCACAAGATACCCAACACAACATTAACATTTAGTCTTTGGACAGACTGACTCGTTATTCACATAGAAAACTGTATTCACATAGAAAACTGTATAATTGTCTTATATTTATTACTGAAAATATATATTTGACTTCGGCTAGATGGTAATTTTTCTTTGGGCCGATCACTATATTCTAAAATGAGTTAATCTACACAAAAGAGGTTACTTTGGCAATATATTGATTCAATCAATTTAATTTAAAATATCAGACTCTAAATCAAAAGAATACCAAGGTTCAAATACGTTAATCTATGCATATAAACATAAAGAAAGTGCAATTATGATCTGTATAGGGACAAAAAATAACCGAAGATGGTCCACCAAAATGACCCATGAAGCACACTAAATAGCCTTTGAAAATAATAAAATCCTCACATTTTTTTTTATTTGATTTTAAGGTTTGTTCACGCGTCTGACCAATCGGATCTGGCCAAACCCACCTGCAGGTCAAAACTGGTCTGATCCAGACCCAGCAATCCGCAGTCGGGTGCAGACTCGTGCAGAGGGTCGAGTTTAACGAGGCCCAACCAGCACTAAGGCATGGCCTAACTCGGTTCAGCCCCCCAAACCAAATGGGAACTAAACCGGTCAGCCCCCACCTCACTCAGTTCAACCCCCACAACTGAACGGGGCTGGACTAGGTCATCAAGCCTTCTCACCCCCGAATGTGACCCTAGTCGGTCCGGCCCCTAACTAGGCACCAAACCGGCTTGGGTCACTGGTGAGAGCAGAACCTAGCAAACACAAGATCGAACCGGCTCGGGTTACCGAGACGGTCTAAATCCCGGGTCAGCCTTGCACTGCGATTTAAAACCTAAAATGAATCACTCAGGTCTTCGGATCGATCGAAGGCCGAATCGGTCCCGAGTATCAGTGCATCGCCTGAAGGCCTAGCCCGATGCTCAATCTCGTCGGCCATTGATGTTGATGTCTGTCAATGAAGGACCATATCAGACTGCAACTGTCGTCGATCCTCAGATGATGTCGTTGATGGTGGAATTCGGCCCAGGATGCCGACGAACACACTTTATCCGGTGAACGGTCGAAACTAAGATCGATGGCTTCCGAGAATGTCCCAGGGTGGCCGACGAATCAAGTTCCTCCGGTGATGGCCCAAATCAGCCCTCGATGCCATCAAACTCAAGTATGGAAGGGCATCGCCCTCCCGTCTCTCGGCAATCAGAGCAGATGAAGTCTGACCGACAAGATGGTTAGACGACACCCCCATCCGCTAGGCCAAGAAAAGGATAAAACCCTTTATGTAGTCTGGACGGTGGTTTGGATGGTGTCCTCTTCCTAGTCTTCTGATAGGGAAAGGGCTGATCGACCCTTCCCATCCTGCTCGCTGAAAAGGGAAAGGACTTTCAACCCTTTCTGTCTTGTCTTCTGAAAAGGGGAAGAGCCCCCCCCCCCCCCCCCCCCCGCGATGATTTGGCAAACAAAAGCGGAAGGGTCGATCGGCCCTCCCGCCCATCTACAAAAGCCTAAGGGAAGTGTCGATTGGCCCTCTCTGCATTCGGGCAAAATTGAATCGCATAAGAAAAGAAAAGAAAAATGATTGACCCTCCTTCTCTTGCACCCCAAAACTGATCATGATAAATCATCTCCATCAATAAAAAAAAAACAAAAAATATATATTGAAATTGAACATCTCAATGATTCATCAGGCACGAGTTGCTTTGATACCAATTGTTGGATGTTAAATCCATCGAAAAACTAAAAGGACTGTCAAACATGTTCACGCTAAATCATTGAAAATAAGACTGAAACCAAATTTTAATGTGGAAGTGTACTTGAATCCATTAGTGCTCTGGCAGATCTTTGATGGGTACGATCTTTCAGAACCTGTATATGCGGCTCTTGCCTTTCTCTAAACCTTATGAGAGAAGGATTGATTTCTCTTGATGATGATGAGAAGTCTGAAGAGAAGACCACTATATAAGGTTTGAGGACCATAACTTAATTGTAATCACTTGGGAGTCTATTTCCAATTCAGCCCATCATAGAATTGAAAATTGACAGAAAATGGCATAACAGATTTCTTCACTTTATAACACCACACCATATGAAATATCACATGACCCAACTGAATTAGATCACATAAATAAGGCCTATACCATAGACAACATATAACATATGACTTATCATATATAGGCCCACACGATTTTTTCCTACATAAAGATGGTGGCAGTAGTGATTATGGTATAAAAAAAAGGCAGTAGTAATGGTGGTGATGATGAAAAAAAAAGTGATGGTGATGGTGGTAACATGCGATAAATGGAAATTAAAAAGAAAAAAGTAAGCCTCTCTTTATTGAAAATTTGTATTTATTTTATACTTAGTATGAGTTGTTGCATAGCTAACTATTGCAACGGCCATTTAGACTTGCTTCTGATATAAATAATAAGTGAACAAACTTTTTTTTTATAGGCAAGCTGGAGTTAGGCAAACCCCTACCAAATATCTCTTAAGCCCCATGTGGCAGAGAGATTCGAACCTGGGCCTTCAGCTTGGCAAAGGACTCTGCTTACCACATGGGATACCACCTAGGTGAAGAAACTTAAAGAAGATCATTTAAGTTACTTTCATTCTTATGTTCTTTAGTTTAAATTTGACTAAAAAATATGCAATAGCAAGTCACTTAAATAATATGCTACTTTAAATTTGCGTAAAAAATAGGCATCACTGAGTCTACGTTTTTTAACTTCGAACTTAAAGAACCAAAGAGATGAAGCAACAATAGGGAGGCAGTTCATTCAACTAAGAGGTCCAAACCATAACTGATCTCTATTTATCTTTTTTTATATGCCCACTTTGATGAATCCAAAAGAAGATATTTTTTTAGTATGTCACTACAATCCTACACCTAAAACTTCCTTTTTTTTCATTCATACAACAATGAGGGATGGTTGGGGTTGCCCAATTATTTATTTATTTATTTTAAAGCAGCATTATCGATCTGTATCAGTTTCTTTCCTATAACTTATTCATTATTCCTAGCCTTTCTTGTGTTTCTTGCAATAAGGAAATTCATTGTTTGCAAAGTTGGCAAGCTACTTAGCAGGTATACGACTGACAAACTTCCAAAAGCATTCAAGGTTGTTCCTTCGCTTTCACTTTGGGAAGATGTGTTGTACCTGACAGAACCTGAGAAATGGTCGCCAAATGCAATGTATCAAACAACAAGAATTTTCTCATCAAATTTGAGTGTCAAAAGAGCGCAACATTTTTATAACTTAGTGTTACTCTTACGAGTTAGGGATGACATTCTGAAGAATAACCGACTGCATTTTGCTCTTTATCAATAATTGAAAAAGTCACTCTATAAACCAGCAACATTTTTTAAGGGCTTCTTTTTGCCATTATGTCAGGTATGTTCTGTTAAATGGACATGTGCTAAAGTTATTATTACTATTCAATAACTTGTGTTGTTATGTCTCTTATTGTATTTGTTCCTTTTCATATGTTCTGGTTTTTGTTTTTGCATTGCCTTTTTCATATCTCATAGGTGGAAGGCTTCTATTGTTTTTTGGCTTCTGGTATTTTTGGCCTTGCTGGAAACTTATGTTCAATTGTTTTCAAAATTGTTTACCTTCTTGTGAATTTGATTAACATTAGGATTTGTAATTTCCCCAATCCCGTTATAATCATAACAGGGAAATGTTCTACGGACGCATGTTTGCCATATGCAACATTTGATGGGTCCGACGATTCATGTGTATGCTGCATCCAGTGCAATGTACTGGCTGCACCATCAAACACACCCTTAGAGACCACAACTTGTATGCAAATAGCTCAAAATATAACTTTAGGTAAGGACATGTGCCGTACGTGGATCACATTATAAATAAAAAAGGAGTCTCTACTGATCTCGAAAAGGTTAAAGTCATGTTGAGGTGACCCAAGCCACAATCTATTCAGTCCTTTAAGGGGTTTCTTGGGGTACTATAGGCAGTTTGTAAGGTCATAGCGGTGTATTGTTGTCTCTCTTACAACCATGTTGAAGAATTGTTCATTTGCCTAGACCCCCCAAGTTGAGAGAGCTTTCGAAAAGCTCAAGCGATTCATCTATGAGGTGTCCTTCCTTGCTTTGTCAGACGTCTCTAAAGAGTTTAAGGTCGAAACAGATGCATGTGATGCCATAATAGGGGTTGTGCTCCACTAAGAGGGTTACCCAATTACCTTCTTGAGCAAAGTCATCCCAAATGTGAAAAAGGGGTATATTGACCTATGACAAGGAGATAATGGCCATTATGCACTCCATCGAGAAGTGGTGGACTACCTCTTGGAGCACCACTTTGTGGTCAAGACTGATCATAAGAGCCTCAAGTACTTGATGGAACAACGGATCTTGACTCCTATGCAGCAAAAGTGACTGGTCAATCTACTTGGATACGACTTTGAGCTTTGATACAAAAGAGAGGGGAATGTGGTTGTATATACTCGTTTGCTATGACACAAGGTAGATAGATAGTTTCTTTATTTTTTTTCTATTTTTTCATATGCAATAAGCAAGACATGTACTAAGCAAAACAAAAATAATGAAATAATGGGAGTGAGAAGGATCGTAGAGGAGGACCGTAGTCAGCACCCATACCATTCGATGCAAGGAGACCTTGTTCTTTACAAGGGGCACATTTAGGTGCCTAGAGATAACGAATTAATCTTGTAATTGTTGAGAGAGTTCTATGACTCTCCCATGACTGGGCATATGGGGATGTCAAAGAACTAAGGGTTAAGACACAATTCTATTAGCAATGGATGAAGCGTGATGTGTGAGAGTATGCGCTAAAGGTCCTAGTGTGTCAAAGTAACAAATATGAGGTCACCAAACCTCCTTATCACCTTAACTCCCATTCTAGAGAGGGCTTGGGTGGACATTCCATGGACTTTGTGGAGTCTCTTCCTAACTCCCAAAAAAACACGGTAAAATTCATTGTGATAGACCATTTCATCAAATCAATTGCAAGATGCTATGCACTATCCTATGTGATAGAAATCCCACCTTCATCAATGGGCTTTAAAGATAGTATTTCACTCTTATGAGAACCAAGATGTGTTACAACTTGGCCATCCATCAATAAACTGATGACCAAACAACGAAAAGCAACCACACGTTGGAGACATATTTACAGTGTTATGTGAGTGAACACCCCAACAAATGGAGCAAATACTTGGCTTAAGCATAATACACATATAACACCAGCAACCACTCCCTCAAAATGTCTTTATAAGAGGTATTTATGGGCAGTTGTTTCCTAATTGACTCACATATGATCATGTGAGCTCTTTGGTACATGAGGTGGACAAGCAATTACATTCTAGAGATGAGGTAATGTGTCTCCTCAAGAAGAACCTTGTCAAAGCCCAACCATTGATGAAAATCTATAATAAGGGTTGTAGTGATAGTGAGTTTCATGTAGCCAATTGGGTTTTTCTCAAAAGGTTGCTTAAGTTGCAAAATTTGTTTGGGCAGCCCTATTCAAAGTTCTTGCCTAAATACTATGACATATAAAGTGAAAAAAAAGCTTGATAAATTGGCTTATTGCCTCAAGTTGCCTCTGATTGCATTGGTTCATCCATTTTTTCACGTTAGCCAATTAAAGCTTTTTCGAGGAGATTTCCCTACACTTGAGGTAAAAGCCCCATATGAGAGAGAAACCCAACCCTTTAAGGTGTTGAAGATGAGTGCATGGAACATGCTGGGCATAAGTTTCACAAATATCTTGTTAAGTGGGATGAAAGAGAACTTAAAAGAGCTACTTGGTTTGTAACGGCCCAATATTTGAAACCAAAAATTTTAGAGATTTTTTTTTTAAATTCCTTTACATGATTTTTAAGAACACAATGAAAACTCTTTTTAGATTCGGTTGAAACCTTGGGCGGATTACAGATAGCAACACACACTTGAAAAACTAGAATAATAGAATTAAATCATCAATTAAATTATAATAAATCAAATACTAGCATTTCAAATATCAGAGTTTACAAGACTAAAGAAAAAATAATAAAGTAAATAAAATCATTTAGTCCATCCAACAAGACTAAAGGACTATGACCCTCTTGACGCTATCCCAAGTCTCTTGTCATTGTCCACTAGCTTATTCATTACCTGAAATATTAAAATATAGCAACATCAGCCACAACCCCAGTAAAAAAACACCATACGCATAGGCATGAAAAGAACACAAATTCATAAAACATACATCTTTTCCTATGCAAATAAATCATATCATGTCATAGCATATAAACTCTGCACAGTTAAAGATCACAACAATAATAATTTCACTGTGCAGGATTACACAATATTTTAATCTTACCATCAAGTAACGTACCTGCACCATATCATTAGCAATCAAAACGATTCATATATGCCAACATATGCAGAAACTAGAAATTTTACACGCATGCATAGAAATTTATGCCAATATTCAATGAATCATTTAATCACTTATGAACTCAATCTAATGTATTGTTTCTCTTTCCTTTCCTGAAGGGTACACACTCAGGACCTAATCCTGAGTTAACAATCAGATGGGAGTTTATTATGCTATGTATGTTAATTAACACATTGATTCGAAGAGTCAAGCCAAACATCCACTGAAGCGGTCTTTAACCAAGAGAGAAACTTAACAGTGGTTCAGGGAATTGATTCCTACTCTGCAGAGTCCGACTGTCTATCTAGGATAAATTGACAGCTCCAGTACCCTATACCAATGACTGGGGCCCCAAGAGGTGTCAATGCCCTCAAAACGGATCAGTCGACTGGTATACCTACTACCCTCTCCATGATAGACCACTAGAATAAATGAGTTATTAGGTGTTATTTACAATATGTTTAACTACACAATAGGTGCACTCTGCATCAGGCTCAACAGCCCCAAGCTCCACTATAGACATCGCAAACCACAACCTCGCAAGGCAAGAACTAACACTCCCTATAATCATTGAAGTGTCCTAACATAGTTCATTTGAACCCAACTTAAAGCACATGCTTTCTAATAAGGTGTCACCAAGAGTTCAGTTAAAATATGTGTGTATGAGCATGTTTAATAAAGCCAAACCAAGTACTCACAAGTACCCCATTGGTTTCACCGAACCTAACTCTCATTCAAGCCCCATGTATGCATGCCTCACATGACTTACAACATAACACATGCCACATATAACACTTCATGATGCATGAGACTCATTTAAATTTAGCATGAACCATGAGTTTCATAGAATAACACATACATGATTATGCATGTCACTTAGCCTAATTATCATGCTTAATTCTCATGTTTAACATGCAGTCTTATATGCCAACATGCACAAATAATTTACATGCATACATATAGTATATTCATGAAAATCCCACATCAACATATACATAATTAACATCTCATATCATAATCAAGCACATGATTTTAGAAAAATAAATTCGCAAGTCAAGATATTATCTAAAATCAAGAATTATATAATATCAGAATTTGCATGTTGTTTATGGGTTTAACATACTATCAAAACGAATAGATATAACTCTATAAAAATTTATAGTCATATAAGAGAATATTAACTTTCAATTCTAAGTGGTAGATCTCAGAAAAATGATTTTGTTTGCCGGTGAAAATTCATAGACCCGAGACTATTTTTTTGTTCTTTACAGAACCAGCCAAAATCTTAATTCCCAAAGAAGCAGTCACCAAACTCAATCCGAGAGAAATTTCGTCCTCTCTGATGAAAGATATGCTTGTTAGCTTTTAGAATAATTTTAGTTTGACGAGAAACTCCATTATATGAATTTTTTAGATTTTCTGGACCAGACCCTTCTTGAGACAGTTCCAAATCCAGGTTTACTACAAAATCTTAAACTTTTCACGGTTTGTATAAGTCTTCAAGATTTTTAGAAAACAAAACTCAAATCTATTCATATGGTGTAAATGACATATCCAAAAATTAGTCATTAACTCGAAATCATTGACTTACTAGATTTTTTGTAAAATCGACTATCAAGAATCGCTCTGCACGTAGGACAAATTTTCATCTTGGGTTGCAGTAGCCATAACCCTCATTTTTTTACTACCAATTAGGCCCAAAATTTTTTGAGACACCTCCCAAATGTCTGAAAGTTGTCTATAAAAGGATTTGGCCATTGATGATCCAATTTGAGAGGTTGATTTATTTTATCATAATGGATCGGTCAAGAAAATCAAGACAACATGAAAAATAAAATATAAATCATGAGAAAAGCAACAAAACTCAAGCATAAATGTGGAGTATCAATTTTTAATCATGCATCAACCCATTGATAATATCTGGTATAAGTTTTATTAAATAAATTTTTAAAGATATTTTTTTTTATAAAAATATTTTGTAAAAGCCAGACACCAAATACTAAAAACCGGCTCGCACGAGTGGTGGAGTCTGAGTCGATCTCAGGAAACGCGAGAAACACTTTGTATTCCACAGAAAACTAATATACTCTTTATTGCCTTGAAAATTAAAAGAATTAATTAACTAAGAATGCAACTCTCTGTGGAGGGCTTAAACAAATAATAATTTGTTAAGTAGCCTTATTACAAACCCAGAATAAATTGATGAAAAAAATCCTAAGCTAAAAATAAAAGAAAAGAGTCTTTAATGCTTGAGCTTCTAGTCCGTTTTAATGCCTCTGCTTTATTTAATATTCTTTTACTTATTGTTGAGGGCTCTCTGAAGGGCTTGAAGGGTCTTTTCAGAACCTCAGAGGGCTCTTCGAGGGTACTTTCGAGGGCTCACCGCACGTCCAAACGCTTCTTTGCAAAACAAAACACAAAACACAAGGCAGAAATAGGGAAAAACTAATTCTAAAACTGAAGTTAATTAAATGAAAAATAAGAAAAAGACAAAAATCAAATAACTACTCTAACAACTTGTAACAAACTAACAGCTAAACTATTGTTTGCTAGTCCTCGAGCAAACTAACCTTGAATAACAAAACAAAAGCAAACTAACAAAACAAAAACCTAACTCACTTTTATATGAATCACAGTTGCATTTAGCATATGCAACAAGTCCTTTAAACTCCTGGGTTACCCCAGTGAACGAGTAAGGTCTCGTGAGGGTTTGCAGTGATGCTACCCATAAACATCTGTGAACATTGTAAAATTTTTACGTTTTGCAAGTCCACTTGACCTTTTGAAAGAGATTTTGAAATAACTCACCTCCATTTTTTAAAATTGCGGGAAAATTGGCAAATGGGATTCGCCTGTCGGTACCAGGTTCAACCCTTCCTGGCGCCTTTACCAGAGGTAATTGAACCTTATGCCTTGCTTTGCTTAAAATGCCTAAGTAATTATTCTAAGTCCTAAAAATGCAGAAATGATCATATGTGTGCATTTGAGAATTTTTTTAAGGAAAATCACGATGCATGCTTGGATTTATTTGAAATTTAAAAAAAAAATGGTTTTGACCATCGCCTAGAAATGATGTTGAAATTGATTTGAAATGATCTCAAAATTGATTCAAAATTACTTTGAAAATATTTCAAAAATCATTTGGAAAATATCTTGAAATCATTTTGAAATTATTTTGAATTTAACTTTAAAAGTATTTTAAAAATCACTTGGAATTGTTTTGAAATCGAAACTTGAATTTGAAATTGAGATTGAAGTTGAAAATGAAATTTGAAGTTTTGAAATTGGAATTGAATTTGAATTGAAATTTAAATCAAAATTGAAGCTAAAATTGAAGTTGCTTTGAAATTCGAAATCAAAAATTGAAATTTGAAACTTAAAATTGAAATTGAAATTGAATTGAATTTAAAGGGGAAATTGCTTTGACATTTGAAATTGGAATTGAAGTTAAAATTAAAATTGCTTTGAAATTAGAAATCGAAAATTGAAATTTAAAACTAAAAATTGAATATAAAATTGAACTTGAACTTGAAATTGAATTGAATTTAAAGAAGAAATTGAAAGTAAAATCGATTTTGAAATTGAAGTTTGAAATTTGAATTTGAAATTAAAATGGAAATTTGAGGTTGAAATCAATTTTTGAAATTAAAATTGAAATTGAAATTTGGGATTGAAATTGATTTTTGAAATTGAAATTGAAATTCGGGATTGAAATTGATTTTTGAAATTAAAAAATGGAAAACTTTTAAAATACATAATGATTTTTTTTTAAATAGCCTAAGAGTGTAGGCCTTTTGTAACCTAAAAGAAATTAATAAATCTGAATTTCATTTGTATTCTAACTATGGCCAAAAATATGAATTCCATTAAGTTGATCAAATTCTTAGAAGAAGGTGCATGTGTCATTCGTGTTCGTGTCCACCATTGTGGGACTGAAAAAATACGTATTCCAAAGCATAAAAATTGATATTAGAAAATTAAAGTATATGCAAATGCAATCTATCTAATGTAGAAAGGGAAATTTCTACTATTTTTTATATTTATTATAATTTATATTGAATAATTGAATAAAAAAATAAAAAAAGAAAAAGAAAATAAATAATAATATTATGTTGAGATTTTTCCTGCAAAATTAGTAGAAAATATAGGCTTTTCTGGATTTATCCAATAATATCTGGAAATTGAACGATATTTTCCAGAAATAAGCCTTTTTCATGCCTTTCATAAAATCAAAATAATAAGATGAAGTAAAGGATGAATGTGTGATGTAATAAACTATTAAAATGAACCTAACTTGGAAAATAAATTTCAAAATTATGGGCAAAATGATCAAAATACCCCTAATTTTAATACTATAGCCTTAAAAACAGGGTTTTTTGAAATATTTATCACATAGAAGCTTAAAAATATATGAAATTGGTTGGGGAGCTCATTAATGTGATTAAAAACATTATCACAACTTTGCATTTTGAAAATAATATTCGAAATTAAGAAATTGAGTGCAAAAATGCCTAATTTGCCTCTATTTTGGCAAAACTATGACTTTTAGAAAACCAGTTTTGAAAAATGCAATGAATGAAATGCTAAATGACCATAGAAATTTATGAAAATTGATATGGAGACATATAACAACCTAAGAAACAATCTATAATTGAAAAAATCAAGAAAATATTGGAGAAAAACCTGAATTAGGGTTTTTTTATCCTATTAAAACAGGAATTTGTAGAATTAAGATTTATAAGGAAACTTGTCAGAGCATTTCGGATGAATGAAGGTCTAAAACAACTCAAATCAAGCTCAAAACAAATCCATGGATTTAGAACACATCAGAAAAGCATCTCCTTTGTACAGAACATCAAAATCATTTCTGAATCTTGAGACATGAATGAAACATTGGATAATTAATTTTAAAAATAGGAGATTGAATTTTAGGAGACAGGTTTCTGTAATTTTGGTGTTTCAGAGGCTAAACCGACTCAATTTCTCCCAAATTTTTGGGATAAGTTGCTTAAGACAATCAGAAAACCACTTCAATTTACAGAAATAGAAAATTAATTCTGGTTTAAAAATGGTGACTTCGGGAAGTCATTGTTCTATCTCAGAGAATAAACCTGTTATAGAACATGAAGTTTTATAACCATTCTCGGTTTTTAACAGAATTGAAATAGCAAATGAGCATAAAAATTTATACAAATTAACAGGGATAAACTATATATAATGAAAGAAAACCTTTTTAACAGATTTTGAAAATGATTTCTCATTAGGGATAGCTAATCTAAACAAGATGAGATAAGATTTAACCAATGCTTAATGATGCAAGATAACAGGGTTATGATTTTTTATCCAAATTCAATATGAAATGTTCATAAAAATTGCTAAAAATTTACAAAGATAAACTAGACATACAGAGTATAAAAACTCTTTTTACATATCTTAAAATTGATCTCCCATTAGGAAGATCTGATTCATGCAAGTTAGCTCAAGATTTAAGCAAAGCCTGACAATGCAAAATGATAGGGTTCTAATTTTTTATCATATTGGAATATGAAATAGTAATAAAAATCATAAAAATCATAAAAATTGGCATGCATAAACTAGGCATTCCAAGGAAGAAATTCTTTTTTACTAATCTAGAAAATGATCTCCCATTAGAGAGATTTGACTGCAAGAGATCGATCTTGGGTCTGAGCAACACCTGAGGTTGCAGACAGATAGGGTTTTGGTTTTCAATGCAAATGAAATAGAAATCGACCATATAAATTATTGAAAATTTGCAAGGATGAACTAGACATGCAACTGAAGAAAACCTTATTTACAGATCTAGAAAATGATCTTTCATTACGGAGATATGACTCTAACAAAATAGACTAAAAACTGAGCAATTAAAATGATACAGAGTGACACGGTTGTATTTTTTTTATCAAAATCAGGTATAAAATGAGCATAAAAATTGCTAAAAAATAGCAATAACAAACTAGATTTAATTCTAGAGACATCACATTTTACGGATCGAAAAGATCATCTTCAGTTAGAGAGAAATCACTCCGGCAAGTTGGTCTTGATTCTGCTAAAATCTTGATAGTGCAGAATGACAAGGTCTGAATCCTGATTTTTTTTAATGGCTGCACAAATCCCCAAAAATCATGAAAAAATCACATATTTATGAAGATACAGTCATGAATCATGCATAAAAAATTTAGATAAAAATGCAAAGAAAAATATCTAAAATTAAAATGCTGAAATAAAGCCAGAATCAAAATGCATGCAGAATAGAAAAGAGAA